>NC_083355.1:87105418-87207918 GCF_030254825.1 Meriones unguiculatus | reverse complement strand
TGCCTCAGTATTCTTTTGCTGCTGGCTCTCTGTCATTTCACACTGGAAGATCTGAAGGGATAATGAAGGGAGAAAAGACTCGCTCCTTCCTGTTGCTTCCTGTTCCTATTAGTGTCACCCAGGCAACGGCTCTTCATGCCAGCTTGGGACTTCCCTGAACCCTCATCACATTCCTTCTGAGATTTCCACCTGTCAGCTAGCAGCCATTCCCAAGGGTCACAACAATGCAGGGACCTTCCTCTGAGCTACTTGGGGTGCCACTATAAATAAGACATCACAGTCTTCTCTGCGCTTCTGCTACCTCAGGCTCCTTTTTCAAGTTGTTTGGTTTCAGTGATCTCAACTTTAACCACTTATTTTCCCATCTACTTCTGTGTGTGTGTGTGTGTGTGCGTGTCGGGTGTTGACTATGTGAAGGTACTCTCAGGAATAGGAGGTATAAGCTCCCCCTGAAGCTAAAGTTACAGATGTTCGTGAGCTATCCAACATATGTTCTGGGAACCAAACTTGGGTCCCAGTAATGGGAGCAGTAATGTGTTCTTAACCAATGAGCCATTTCTCCAACCCCACCTATTTCTTGATTTCTCACAGTTGCTAGCTCATTTCTGCTTTCCCTTTTTACTTCTCCTTTATTATATCTTCAACAGCTCCTTACCCTCCCTGTGCTGGACTGAATCTGGGGCCTTGAACCTACCAGATAAGCACTCTACCACTTAGCTATCCCAACCCTGTATTCTAAGCCGAGGTTTCAAGTTGGCTTACTCATACCTGTGGGGATCCCTGTAACTCTACTGTCAGCAGGGAGATGATCAGGGCGAGATAAGGAAAACTGCATTCAGCACGACTTAGTTAGCTACGCTGGATCAAACTCCCAGGGTCTGATACCCCCCGTTTTTTTTAGACATATTTAACTACAGTGTAATTTTGGAAAAAAGTTTCCTGGTAACAGCCAACCCAAGCCCATGTCCACAATAAAGCTTAAGGCGTGACTACGTCAGAACTCTTTTGCAAAGTACCCATGATGATGAAAATGGGTTTTAGCGCTTAAGGGCCTACGACCTGGTATGGTCTCTGACCCAGACAGCATAGAGGTCACCAGGCTATAAAGTACATGTGGCATCCTCCCTAAGGGTGGGTTCTATTGACTGAGATGCAAAGCTAAAGGTAAATGTCTATGGAGGGAGAGTGTGGGATAAAAATTCAGAGGGATGTGAGTGAGGTCTGGCTCTACAGAGAGCGAAGGTAACCAGGATGTTAACATCATCTGCTCCTAGCCTTGTGGCTGGAAAACAGGCACTCATTTTCTTCATTGAGGAGACAATCCAGCATAATTACCATTCCCGGTTTCTCCAATGCTGGCTTATCTGTGAGTGCTCAAGCCTTCTACACATACCCTCACACTCAATACGGTGTTGAACAGCTTACCAACGGGAGACAGAATGGACTAGTATCACAAACAATCACCTTTAGTCAACTGTGTTGAAGCATCTATAAAAACAAGTACTTTGGAGCAACATTTGATTTATAATAATTGTTTCTACAACTGCAGGTTGAAAGTGGCTTCATTTAAACACGCTAAAAACTTCAAAAATGAAATGTTCAGGAGATTAAGCATTTAGTTCAAGTTAAATAAAACAAAAATCTCCATGGCAGGCCTAAGAGAATCCCTGATTTCTGTCCCTACAGGTGAGAGGGTTTGTGTTTGTTTGTTTGTTTGTTTGTTTTGGAAAGCTCAACACAAAATTTACTTATGTCGCTCTCAGAATAACAGAGTCAACCTCACAGCCTTGCTAAGTCTCTCTAGTGAAAGACAGGGCACCGACTGACAGGATAACACTGGAGCCTGGAATAAGGAGAGTTGGACAATTCAGAGTCAAGATCCAGTGATGAAAAAAATCTCTTCACAACCGCCCCCCCCCAAAAGGTGGTTTTTCTCTCCCTCACAGAGGTACTATAACTATCCCTACCACTGAAAGAAAAACAAGCAAGCATTCCAGCTTTATAAAACATTTAAATTCATGCTGGTGGTGGTGGTGATGTAGAGTGAGTTCCAGGACAGCCAGGACTATACAGAGAAACCCTGTCTCAAAAAAACAAGCAAAGAAGCAAAAAGTTTAAATTCAAGCTAAAGCATAGGTTCCAATGCATCTTTAGGGAAGAAGGACAAGAAGGAGGGAGCAGAAAGTAGAAAGGACTGGTAGATGAGCGTGGGCGAAAGTGTTGCAATGGGCTTGTATCTGTGGATCTCACTCATTTCCCCATATACATCATTGCCCAGAATCTGCTGGGGTGATGAACTGGCTGACCAATGACTATGGATTCAATGCCAGTGCTAGAGAGAGACAGCACCCTGAATGGCTGGGATTCTTACTAGAAAACTCTTATCTGTCCAATAAGGACACGAGTGTTTTCATACGTGTTGCTGCTTGGGATTAAAGATGGAAATGAATTGTCTCTAATAGCCACTTCCTATTTCTGCAACTTTCAGTCCTTCTGATTTGTAGGTTTTAGTTCTCAATAGAAAAATGCTTCTACCTCAAAGCACAGCAGTTCCATGGAATAAGAAATCGAGATGCTACCTAGCTAGTTTGGCCTTGTCAAGCCCTGAACCAAATAGCCAAAAAGAAAATGTGTAGCTAGTGGGATGATTGATCTTAATTATGATATGGAAATTTTATTTCTTTTTTAAAGTGTGTGTGTATGCGTGTGTGTGTGTGTGTGTGTGTGTGTGTGTGTGTGTGTGTGTGAATGCAGGCACCTGCTGACCTGCTAAGACCAGAAGAGAGCCTTGGATCCCCTGGAGCTGGATTTATAAGTGGTTGTGAGCTGTCTAACGTGGGTGCTGGAAACAGAGCTTGGGGTCTCTGGAAGAACAGCTCTTCATGGCTGGGCCATCACTCCAGACTCTGGATTTCTGTTACCTGATGGAGACTGGTACCCAAGTTTATCTGGAGTCAAAGGCATTCTCTGTGCATGCCATCATAGTCTCTGCGACTTCATATGTCCACCACCCCTATTGTAGCTGGAAGATGCCATTTCCTTAGAGTCTTTCACCATCTTTCACTCTTAACAATCTTTCTACCTTCTCTTAGTTGAAGAAAAAGACTATGAACAAAATACATTGGTTTTAAACTGGGAGGGGTGGCACACACCTATAATCCCAGCACTCTGGGAAGCAGAGGCAGGCAGATCTCTGTGAGTTCGAGGCCAGCCTGGTCTACAAAGTGAGTCTAGGATAGACAAGGCTATATGGAGAAACTCTCTCTCTCATATATATATAGTGGTTTTGGCTTTTTAAATATTTATTTATTTAATGTATATGAGTGCTCTATCTACACGGACACCTGCATGCCAGAAGAGGGATGATCACATTATAGATGGTTGTGAGCCACCATGTGATTGCTGGGAATTGAATTCAGGACCTCTGGAAGAGCAGACAGTGCTCTTAAACTCTAAGCCACCTCTCCAGCCCATGGTTTTGGTTTTTTGAGACAGGGTTTTTCTGTGTAGCCCTGGCTGTCCTGGAACTTACTCTGTAGACCAGGATGGCCTCGACCTCAAAGAGATCTGACTGCCTCTGCTTCCCACGTACTAGGATTAAAGGCATTGCCCCACCACTTCCTGACATGAACAAAATATACTATCTGAAAAACACTTTTAAATTGTTTAAATTGAAAGGGAGAGGAGGATGACAAAGTCTGCCAAGATTTCCATGTCAAACAGGAGAAAACAATGGAGAATGAAAGCAAGGAGAAACGTATGGATTGTTGAAACGGACTTAGGCCCTTCAGGAATGAAGATGTGGTTCAGCCAGTACTAAAGAACCTGCTAAAGAGGATTCTAAGAAGGGCAAAGGAAATGACGGCTAAAAGTAGGAAAGAGCTATAAAGCTACCCGCGGCCTCACAACCTCCTACAGAAACTAGCCCAGGAACAGCTTTGCAGCTTCCTTCTTTTAAACGTGTTTACTCTATGTGTTCCTGGGGGTGGGTTCGAGGGCCCCATCATGCATGGGGGTGTGTGTCAGAGGGTAAATTTACAGGTGTCAGTTTATGGTCATCCCAAGCCATAGTGCCTCCACTTGGTGAGCCATCTTGCTGGCTCCTCTTCCAACTTATGTGTATATGTTCAGGGAAAAGAATTCTCTTCTGAATTCTTTTTTTTTCCCTTTGTGTGTGTGTGTGTGTGTGTGTGTGTGTGTGATGTCTATGGATGTGATTCCATGTGTGTGTTTATACCTATAGATGCATTACATGGGGGTGTGCATGTATGTGGATGTTGGAAATTGATGTTAGATCATCCTCCATGGTTCTTCCACCTTACTTAATGAGGTAGGGTCTCTCAGTCAAACCCAGAGTTATCTGATATAGCTACTCTTGCTAAGCTTGTTTGCTCAAGGAATTCCCTGTTTCTGCCTTACAAGGCTGGAATTACAGGTCAGCCACATTTATGTGGGTTGTGGGGATCTTTACCCAGCGCTCAATCATTTCCCCAATAAACCAATTCCCTTACCGCTCTCCTGCCCTTCCTTCTGACTTTACAGTAAACATTTCTGGCGATGCTTGATGTTGCAGTTCTTCTTTAAGCTTCCACATATTCAGCTAGGACCCTAACCTTAGGAAGTAAGTGGCATCACCTGTGTGTGAATACTCTATTCGGTGGGTATTTCCTCTGCTTACAGTGATCATCCCAAGGCTGACAAGATGGCTGACCTGGTAAGGGCGCTTGCCACCACCTGAATATCTAAAAGGGCTTCTCCTTCATTTCCTTTAAATTCTTAGGGTCCCCCCCCCAGAAAAAAAATGTTTATCTGTGTGTTTTGTTTGCATGTGTCTGTGCACCAGGTGCATGCCTGATACACCTGGAGGCCAGAAGAGGGCACTGTCAGATCTCCTGGGACCAGAGTTACACAAAGTTGGAGCTACCACGTGGAAGAAGGGAATGGAACTCTGGTCTTGTCAAAGAACAATCAGTGCTTTTAACTGCTGAACCATTCTGCACCTACCACCCACACAACCCCACCACAACCCTATCCCCCCCTTTTTTTTTTTGAGACAAAGTCTCACTGTGTAGTGCAGGCTAACATGAAACTCAGAGATCCACCTCTCTCTGTCTCCCTAGCGCTGGGATTAAAGTATGCTAAACCTTTTTTTTTTTTTTAAATATTGGAATTATCTGAACATACTAACTTTGGGAGGAAGGCCAGTAACATACAAATCTATTTTCATAGTGGAGAAAGCAGAGGCAGGTAAGTAATGAAACATGCCTATGAGGACATCAAATGCGGAAGCTTCTTTGATGAAGTGGTATTTAGATTAAGAGGAGGTTTGTAGTGGGGAGATGTTAAATTCAGGCAGATCTCTGCTTTACGATCCTTGAGGAATGACAAAGGGATCAAGGCTGAGGACAAGGGCTTTGAAGTGTACTCCATCTATGACACTTTAGAAACATTATCATAGATTGACAAAACTTTTTCTTGTATTGTTTTGATTTTTTTTAAGATGGACTCACTATAATATCTCAGGCTGGTTTCCAGCATGTCATCTTCCTGTCTCATTCTGAATATTGGAATTATAGTTGTGTGCCAACAAACTGCTAAAGGTTTTCTTCTCTTAGCTTTGGTTTCTCTAGGGTCTTATGAAGGACAAGTATATGTAACTTTGAAGTGACTATTAGACAGTGTCTCACATAGGTCTTGAAGTTCCAATTCACTTTTGTCTGCCTCTGAAATTTCAGATTACAGTAGTTTTTTGTTTGTTTGTTTGTTTGGGTTTTTGCTTTTGTTTGTGTAGCCCTGGCTGTTCTTGAACTCCCTCTGTAGACCAGGCTGGCCTGGAACTCATAGAGATCCGCCTCTGTTTCCTGAGTGCTGGGATTAAAGGCGTCCAACACCATCACCCAGCTATAGTAGTTTTGTTTGTGTTTTTAGTTTTTGAAGTCAGGGTTTCTCTGTGTGACAGTCCTGGCTGCCCTGGACTTGCTTTGTAGACCAGGATGGCCTCGAGCTCACAGAGATCCACCTGCCTCTGCCTCCCAAGTGATGGAAATTAAACACATGCACCACCACTGCCTTGTAAAAATGAATTTATTTATTTTATGTATATGAGTGCTCTGCTTTCATGTACACCAGAAGAGGGAATCAGATTCCATTACAGATGGTTATGAGCCACCATGTGATTCTGGGAATTGAACTCAGGACCTCTGGAAGTGCTCTTAACCACTGAGCCATCTCCCCAGCTCTACAGTAGTATTTAAATCTAAGAAAAAGACAAAATAATTCAGCTTTGCTGTCTGCTATATAGATGTTCTCATCCCTGTTTTGTCTGAATGGTTCTGAGTCATTCTGCTATCTTGAGAAACATAAGAGTTTTACAGTACAGATGAGAGGAACATTGCAGGATATTTGATCACACTGTGAATCCCGAGATTGTGCTGTTTACAGGAAAAAAACAAAAACAAACAAACAAAAAACCTGTTCCTAGTTGTGGTGTGGCTCAGCACTAGCACACACCTTTGATCCAAGAGCTTTCTGCTTTTCTGTTTAAATATTGTAAACAATATTAAATAAATTCAACCATAGGTCAAGAGGTAGAGCAAGCAACTAGCTGACAGGGAATGAACATGGGGGAAAAAAACCATAGAGAGTAAGAGGAAGTCAAAAGGATGGATAGAGAGACACACGGGAAGTGAAAGGGAGAAACATTTAGTTTGAGGTTTTTTTGAGATGTTGAAGGGAAGGAACATTCCTTCTTTTAGAACACTGACTGAGAAGAAAGGTCACTTGGGTGCTTTTTCTGCCTCTCTGAGCTAGCAGGATTTCACTCCAACATCCGGCTCACTAGTCTTTATTGGTAAAAATCAATGTTTCATATTTTGTTTAAAAACAACATTTGGTATGACCATATGGACAGAGAAATCACAATAGCTGCAGACAAACTGAGAAGCCATCAGAAGTTCTCAAGGAAAGATTTAAGCAAGTAAATAAGTAAGTAAGTATCGTCACTTTAGATGGCTTGAAAATAGAATCAGGAGGGGCTGGAGAGAAGGCTCAGAGGTTAAGAGCACTGGCTGTTCTTCCAAAGGTCCTAAATTCAATTCCCCAGCAACCACACAAATATCTATAATGAGACCAGGTGCCCTCTTCTGGCATGCAGGTGTACATGCAGGTAGAACACTGTATACATAATAAATAAATAAATATATTTAAAGAAAATAGAATCAGGAAATGAAAAGATAAATGACTCAACTGAGATTGACATAATGCCAATTATAAATACTATCAGTCTGGTCATTCATATTTTATATTTAATAACCATAGTGGTTTGTATATGTGTGTGTGTGTGTGTGAGTGAAATAGGAAAGATGGATTGATAAGATACAAGCCTTAGAAAGACTTATAAATGAAAATAAGAAAGCTAGTCATGCACACACCTGTAATCCAAGCACTCAGGGAGACAGAGGCAGGCGGATCTCTGTGAGTTCAAGGCCAGCCTGGTCTACAAAGTGAGTCCAGGACATCTAATGCTACACAGAGAAACCCTGTCTCTCAAAAAACAAGGGAAGAAAAAAATTAGAAAAATATTCAGTCACAAACAGAAGAATTTAGACAAGAACCTACCACATCACTGCATGGTGAGACTGAACAGGGGCTGCCCAAGGTTCAACCTTAGTTTATCTAGTTACTATATAAGACCTACCAGGAGACAACAGGTACACCCAAGGTTATGAAGAGGTTAAATGGAATCCTATAGACATATTAGATTTGAGGAGATTTAAGGAAAATTAAAGCCATATGTGGCTAATATAGCCATAAATTTATGGCAATGTGATTTATTGCAGCAATGGAAAACACAGATTAACATTCCTCCAATCTTAGAAATAAACCATAAAACAATGTTTCTGAGAAAAATATTAAAAGGTATTATTAAGAACAGTCACAGACTGTCCATAAGCAGGATACAATAACCATTGGGTCTTTCAAAAGTACCAACATCTCTGCCTTTAAAATGACTACCTTGGGGGTTGGGGATTTAGCTCAGTGGTAGAGCACTTGCCTAGCAAGTGCAAGGCCCTGGGTTTGGTCCTCAGCTCTGGAAACAAACAAACAAACAAACAAACAAACAAGGTAACTAAAATGACTAACTGGGGCTGGAGAGATGACACCAAGGTTAAGAGCACTGTCTGACTGTCTGTTCTTCCTGAGGTACTGAGTTCAATTCCCAGCAACCACATGGTGGTTTATAACCATCTATAATGAGATCTGGTGCCCTCTTCTGGCATGCAGGTGTACATAATGTACATATATATATATATATATATATATATATATATATATATACATACATAATATATACAAAATGACTTCCAGCACTTAGGCAGAGGCATGTGGATCTCTGTGAGTTTGAGGCCAGCCTAGTCTACAAAGTGAGTCCAGGACAGTCAAGGCTACTCAGAGAAACTCTGTCTGGAAAAAAACAAAACAAAATACAAACAAACAAGCAAATAAAAATCCTAACTGACTAGCCTTTCTAGATGGAACATAAAAGAAATATTATAGACAGTATAATGGTTGGTACAAGAGCAGCCAAATGTTCAGTGCATTGAAAAGTCTAATAGCTCATGGAACTCCCCTGTGTTTGTTATAAAAAAAGAAATTAGGAAAATGGAGGGTGTTAACAGATTTAAGAGCCATAAATAAGATGATTCAGCCAATGGGCTCTTAAAGCCTGGAATCCCATTTTCTTCTTTATTACTTAAATCATGGCTTTTGATAGTAATTTAAAAGATTGCTTTTTCATAATCCCTTTGCATGAGCAGGATAGAGAAAGGTTTGCTTTCTCAGTGCCTACTTAAATAGTTGTCCAATAAGAGATACCACTGGAAAAACTTTTTTTAAAAAGATTTTATTTGTTTTTATGTATATGAGTGCTTTAATTGCACGTACAACTTCATGCCAGAAGAGGGCATCAGATCCCAGTATAGATGGTTGTGAGTCACCACATTGTTGCTGGGAATTCAACTGGGGACGTCTGGAAGAGCAGACAGTGCTTTTAACTGTTAAGACATCTCTCCAGCCCCCATTGTAAAATCTTACCACAAGTAATATTAAACAGTTCTACCTTGTGCCAATATGTTGTACAACAGTCATTATAAATTGTAAACAGTTTCCTCGATCTAAAATTTATCATTATATGGATGATATCTTACTGGCTGATTCAGATGCAGATAGCTTACAAAAAAAGGTTGATGAATTAAAAAGAATTTTGCTGTGCTGGGGATTACAAATTGCTCCTGAAAAAAAAAAATACAAAGAGGAGATTCTATCAATTATCTAGAATATAAGATTGGTTTACAGAAAATTTGACCACAGAAAGTACAAATCAGTAGAGATCAATTACAAACTCCTAATGATTTTAAAAATTTTAAAAACTGTCTATGGCCCATAATTGGGTTAATTACTCAAGAACAAAGTAATTTATTAAAAACCTTATAAGGTGATAAGGACTTAAATAGTTCAAAAAAATTATCACCTGAGGCTGAGAGAGAATTGGCTCTAGTAGAAAAGAAACTACAGGATGCACACATGGATCGCTTGGATCCAAAGCTGGATTGTTTTTAGTTCTTTTACCTTCTACTCATTCTCCCACAGGAATTCTTATGCAGAGAGAGGCTAATATCTCAGAATGGTTATATTTAGCACATAAACAGTAAAAAATTAAAGACCTATGTAGAAAAAGGTATCTGAATTGATTTTGAAAAGAAAAATGAGTCTTCATCAATTAGCAGGAATAGACCCAGCAGAAATTGTGGTACCTTTTACTTTTACTAAAGCTGAAATTGCCTCATTATGGCATAAAATGAACACTGGCAAAGAGCTTGCAGTAATATTTTTGGGAGAGATTAACAACAAATATCCTCAAAACAAGAGACTTCAGTTTATATAAAGAATTAATTGGGTTTTCCCTTATATAGTAAAAGAGACACCAATTTCTGGAGCTCCTACATTTTATACTGACACAAATAAATCAGGAAAGGCAGGTTATAAGTCAGGAAAAATGAGTAAAGTGGCTCAAATCCCTTATGATTCAGTTCAAATATCAGAGCTGTATGCCATTCTTATGGTATTATTAGATTTTCCTTAATCTCTTAATACAGTTACTGACTCTCAGTATGCAGAAAGACCTGTTTTACACAATGAAATCACTGAACTTACTCCAGATGATTCAGAATTAACTTTGCTATTTATTCAACTACAACAAATGATAAGAAATAAAAATCGTCCATTGTATATACAACACATATCAGATACCATACAAGTCTACCAGGCCCTCTTGCACAAGGTAATGATGAAATTGATCATCTATTAATAGGAAATGTGCTAGAAGCTTCAGAATTTCATAAGTTACACTATGTTAACAGCAAAGATTTGAAGAAAGATTTTTCTATCACTTGGCAATATGCCTGCAAAATTATAAGGAAATGGCCTTCTTGTTCTTTGTATAACCAAACTTTATTACCTGTAGGAAGTAACCCAGAATGTATCCCATGAAATAGAATTTGGCAAAAGGATGTTTCATTTTGCAGAGTTTGGAAAATTAAAGTATGTGCACCCATACCATAGAAACTTATTCAGGGTTTCAGTGGGCTTTAAGTTCTGAAAAGGCTGTTTCTGTGTTTACACATTTATTAGAAGTTATGGCTATTATGGGGATAACTGTACAAATTAAGATGACAGTGCTCCAGCATACATCTCTAGTAAAATGAAAGGTTTTTTTTTTTTTGTATATTACAACATAAAGCATATTACAAGTATAACACACAATCCTATAGGACAAGCAGTTATAGAAAGATCTAATTGCACATTAAGAAGACATGCTTAATAAATAGAAAGGGGTACTACAGACCCCCAGAGATAGATTTCATAGTGTTTTATTAACTTTAAATCCTTTTAATGCTAATGAAAAAGAAACAACAGATGCAGAGAGACATTGGAAAGTGGGGGAAAAAAAAAACCTGCTGAATTAAATCAACCTGTATATTTTAAAGATGTGTTGACCTCAGAATGGAAACCTGGAGTGTTATGTTGGGGAAGAGCTTTTGTCTTTTGTTGCCACAGAAAAAAAACTGTGGATAAAATTAATAAAGATTAGATTTGAACAGGAGAGATCTCCTGAATGAGCAGCGATAGTTCATCAGACAGCTTAATCATTCATTCCAAACTAACTTATAAAGACTAACAAATGCCTTTCATTTGATCAGGCATGAAAAATAAAAATAAATAATAATATTTTTGAATGATAATTTACCAAAGGCCACACTTGCTTTACTGGCATGAAAAGAAAAATGGGTTTCTTAAACCATGATATGTCTTGATTCCATGTTAGAGTGTTAGACTGTAGATTGCCAAGTGGCCTATGCCATTTTGGATATAATCTTAGTTTTCTTGTTAAATAAAACAGATATATTTGGTTTGATATTAAAAACATAGGTAAGAGATTTAAATTTTTTAAAGTAAATTCAAAAGGTTACTACATTTCAAACTTGTTTCCTAAATCTCTAAAAGATTTGGAGTAATTTGGAGCTAAGATAAAAGTATTTGAGCAAGGTGGTGGTAGCCTATGCCTTTAATCCCAACAGAAACATGTGGATCTCTATAAATTAGTTGTTTACTAGATTCTAGAGTTACAGTGAACAAGATAGTGATGGTGCAATGTAATCCCACCACCCAGGGACAAATCTCAAATTCAGCTCCTAATTGGTATGTTTGCACACTAGAGAAATCACACGCCATATGTATAGATTATTATAAAAACCCTCTACAAGTTCACTAAAGGGCAGCTAATAGGCAAGCTGTGGTTCACACCTTTAATCCCAATGCTTGGGAGGCAGAGGCAGGCACATAATTACAGTGATTTAAATTCAAAAGCCAATCCTAAAAGGCAGGCTGAAATTCAAAGCGAATGTCCTTTGTGATCTATAAATAAATAAACCTAGATTCACATAGAAAGAGAAAGGGGAATATTGGAGTATTTATCCACACATACTAAGGTATATTTAGCTTCAACATTTCACAAAAAAATTAACTTCAATTGAAAGATAACACTTTCTCTATTGCCAAAAAACATTTGCCCTAGGAAAGGTCTAACCTGCCAAAAAAGGAACCTCCCAGAGTTAAAGCTGGGGCAGGGTTTTGCTTTTATCTTTCCAGGACAACAAAAGCATCCAACTAAGGAATCTGGAGACCACTGGAATAAAAATGAAACATCTGAAGAAAAAGAACAAATCATCAAGAGAAAATGTCTCAAGAAAGAATAAATTGGCCAAGTGGTCTCCCCTACCTCCAGCTTGTCTCTGCTGCCCTCTACAGATATAAATGGCAAATGATCTTTATGTAGACTTTTTTAAATTAAAAAGTAAAGCTGGCTTTATAGTTAGAATATGGCTCTCTCCTTATCCAAACCCACCTAAGCTTGCTAAAAGAAAATCCATAATCTCTGTCTCAAATCAGAAGTGCCACCTGGTATGGGACAGCGAAAAACAAAAACAAAACATAAGGGACTGTTTTATTGCCACTAATCTAATCATCTTTTGGTTTTCACTTGACTCTTTAAAACTTTTCTTAATGTATAAATATACCTTAAGGTATAAGTATAAATCTATAAGATTATTATGTATATATAAAGCTTCTGCCATGATACGAGTAGTTATACAGAGTAGTAACTAATTCTAGAAAAAAGCTTCATCTGCCTTCCTGTATCTGTTTTTAGGGTTGAGTCTGAACTAGGAACAAAGTTTGTGTACTTCATATGTACTGTACCTAATAAATTGCAGTCCTTAGACCTTTTGGACATCTGCTGAATATGACATTGAAAATGTTTAAGTTTTTTACCATCCCTAACGGTAACCTTTGAGGTCCCCAAGAACGTGCTGGGGCTTGCAATAACTAATCCAACTGGATGATGGTAAAAGCTAACCATGAGGCAAAACCATGCAAACAGTGCAAACAGTGGACATGCTTGGGTTGACTGCTGTGTTCTACATAGCCAGGATTGCCACTAAGCTGACATACACCACCCAAAGATCGGCTTCTGACTACAGACATTCAAATTTGTGAGTTCATAGGAGACGGATACAAACATTTTGCAGAACTTTGAACTAAAAAATACTTAATACAGCCAGGCACAGTGGACCACAACTGTAATCCCAGCACTCTGAGAGGTAGAGGGAACTGGATCTCTGTGAGTTTGAGGCCAGCCTGGTTTACAAAGGGAGTCCAGGACAGCCAAGGTTACACAGAGAAACCCTGTCTCAAAACAACAACAAACCCCTTAATGCTAAGACTGCCAAATACAATGAAGCTGGACATTGTGGAAAGCTTGTCGGAAATTATTGTAAACTATTATTGTAAATAGTTTTACTGTGTTAGAGTTAAAAATCTTTCCTTTTTATTTAGACAAAAAGGGAGCAATACTGCAGGATATTTGATCATACTGTGAATCCTGAGATTATGTTGTTTACTGAAAAAAAGAAAAAAATGTTTCTACTTGTGGTGTGGCTCAGCCCTAGCACACACCTTTAATCCAAGAGCTTTCTGCTTGAATATTGCAAACAGGATGAAATAAAGTCAACCACAGGTCAAGAGGTGGAGCAAGCCACGAGTTGACAGGGAGCAAACATAGGAAAAAAACAGAGAGTAAGAGGAATTCAGGAGGATGGATAGAGTGATGCATATCAAGTAAAAGGGAGGGACATTCAGTTTGAGGGCTTTAAGAAATTGTTTATTTTTACTTTATGTGCATTGGTGTTTTGTCGGTGTGAGGGTGTTGGATCTTGGAGTTACAGACAGCTGGGTGCTGGGAACTGAGCCCAGGTCCTCTGGAAGAGTAGCCAGTGCTGTTAACCACTGAGCCATCTCTCCAGACCCAATCTCAGGGTTTTTTTGAGACAGCCTGGGGAAGAAACATTCCTTCTTTTGGGACATTGGCTGAGGAGAAAGGTCACCTGTTTTATTGCCACTAATCTAATCATCTTTTGGTTTTCACTTGACTCTTTAAAACTTTTCTTAATGTATAAATATACCTTAAGGTATAAGTATAAATCTCTCTACCTCTCTCTACCTCTCTGAGATAGCAGGTTTTCACCCCAGCATCTGGCTCCTGAATTTGATTGGTAAAATTGAACATTTGAGATTTTGTTAAAAACAACAGGGAGCCTGTGCTCCCCAAGCAATATTTGGGGGGGGGGGTAGTGTGGAGGGCAAGAAATGATGTTAATTTTTTTATATAAATGTAAATCTTACATAGTAGGATTTTTTTTCTTCCTTAGAAGACTATATTTTTAACTATGTGGGTATATGTACATGATTGCAGTACATCAGAAGAGGATGTTACTCCCTGAATCTGGCCTTACAGGGGGTTGAAAGACATCCATTATAGGTGCTGTGAACCGAACTTGGGTCCTCTGCAAGAACAGTGTGTATTCTTAACCACTGAACCATCTCTGCAGGCCCCTGCAGCAGGATCTTTACCACAGCAGTTGTTCACATGTGGGGTGAAACCCTTTTGTAAGGGTCACATATCAAACACTTGTGTATCAGATAGTTACATTATGATTGATTAAAAAGTATTACAGTTATGAAGTAGCAACAAAATAATTTTATGGATAGAGGTCACCACAGCATGAAAAACTGTATTAGAGGGTTGCAGCATTAGGAAGGTTGAGATCCACTGTTATCTACAATGAGATACTGGCTGATCACGAAGGGACTGATTTCCTCCAGGGCTGTGATAGGCGTTTCTTGTCCAGTATTAAGATAATTGCCAGAACTTATAAATAACTTGTGCTTTTACAAAGTCATGCATTAACAGTCTGCTGACTTTGTCAGTGATAATACGGCAGCTGTCAGTTGTACACTACTTTGCAGATACTAAGAAACAATATTTTTAAATTCTGTTCCAATGTAGGGTTGGCATTTTGACAAGTGAGAAAACAACTGCTTTTCAAAAGCTGTTCCAAAGGATATTTTGAAAAATGATATTTAAAAGTATTTCCATCATGGCATGTTTTCTGTTTGATGTATTTATTTTGCTAGGGTCTCTGTGTGGTTCTGGCTGCTCTGAAACTGACTACGTAGATTATAGTGGCCCCAAACTAGCTGCAATCCTCCTGTCTCCACTTCTGTAGTGCTGGGATTATAGCTGAAGTCATTTTTTTTTTTCTTTTCAACAAGTATGTCACCTGGCAAGTGGATATCACATTTGTAATCCTGTAATCTGTGTCACTTCAAGGTCAGCCTGGGTTTCATAGTGAGACCCTGTCTCAATACAACACCAAACTCAAAACATACATATTACTTTCTAAAAGCTCATCTATACCTGTATGAAAATAGCCTTATGTAAATCTAGATAATGGTAATTTTTCAGTGAGTACATTTAAAGTTGGGGTGTAGCTCAGCAGGCTGGAGGCCTCAGTAGAATCCTCAGCTCCAGAGCAGGGTATGGTGGCTTACTTGGTTTCCCTATAAAGGTCAGTGTGTCACGGGCCTTGAGGTTATGGAAACATTGACAAGAGGGCCCTAAAGGATGAACGTTAGGGTACTTTTTCTTTGAATCACAGATTCTCTGTGTAGTCCTGAATTTACTTTGTAGATCAGGCTGGCCTTGAACTCAGAGCTCTGTCTGTCTCTGCCTCCTGAGTGCTGGGATTAAAGGCGTGCACCACCAAGCACAGCTAAAAATAAATTAAAAGACAAAACAAAACAAAACTGGGCTGGTAGGAGAGGGCATCAAGTTCCTTGGAACTGGAGTTACAGCTGGCCATGTGGATGGGGAGAATTGGTTGTGCGTCCTCAGCAAGAATAGCCAGTGCTCTGGGTGGCTGAGGCATCTCTCCAGGCCCCTACATTCTTAATATTGGCATGTAAATAATGTGGTGCTTTACCTCCTAAAGTCAGTTGGTATAGGTAGAGCTTATTTGGCAAATAATTACAGGATTCCCAGTGAGTCTGAATTTCAGAAGAACAATGAATAATTAAGCTGGGCATGGTGCCACATGCCTTTGATCCCAGCATGCAGAGGGGCAGAGGCAGGCAGATCACTATGAGTTTGAGGCCAGCCTGGTCTAAAAAGGGTTTCCAGATCAGCCAAGTCTACATAGAGAAACCCTGTCTCAAAAAACAAACAAACAAACAAACAAATAAAAAACCCACCAATGAATATTTAAAAGTGTAAGCCCAATAGTTAGTTCATAGGTACACTAATACTAAAACCCAACTCACCATATGTCTGAAACTCATATTGAACTGAATGAATACCTTTTTTCTCTGGCAACCCTATTTATCTAAAGACGGATAATCCAGAGAAACTGAGGGTGTAGTTCAGTGGCAAAGCACTTCCTAACATGCACAAGGTCCTAGATTTAATCCCTAGATTTGTCAAAAAGAGATAATAAAATGTCCAAAATGGCTGTACGGTAATAGCTGTATGGTAAAGATGAGGTAGTTCTACATCTTTACTCTAGTTGGTCCCTGAACAGTTAGAAAACTTTCCAGCAAAGTCCTAGAATTGAGCTAGCTTGTGACCAGATCCTGAACTATTTTTAGGCTGAGGTTTTCCAGGGATTGGTTGGGGGGTGGGGGAAGAGTCATATTTAAAATTGTGGATTAAACTATGTACTTAAGAGGGGAAGAAGAGGGTATGTCTTACGTGTTGACACAGTTAAAGGCCACTTTAACGAGTCATTAGGCCTCTCTCCCTTACCCTACGCAAACAAGGCAGGAATAAATAATGGCTTATTAATTCAAAGGAGCCAGAGGGCCCTTTTAAAATGTCTAGTTGTGTATGTTAAGCAAAGGAACTGAGATGAGAAATAACCTAGCAATAATTGCACAAAACTTTTATTATTTTTGTCAGGGAGAGACAGGGTTTTTCTGTGTAGTTCTGGCTGTCATAGAACTTGCTCTATAGACCAGGTTGGCCTCAAAGTCACAGATCTGCATGCCTCTGCTGGGACTAAAGGTGTGAGCCACCACTGCCCAGCTGTTGGTGCTTTGAGACAAGGTCTCCTGTAGCCCAGGCTCACCTTGAACTCCTGATTCTCCTACCTCTACTTCCTTGGATTACATGCATGCAC
Source organism: Meriones unguiculatus (assembly GCF_030254825.1). Taxonomy (NCBI): domain Eukaryota; kingdom Metazoa; phylum Chordata; class Mammalia; order Rodentia; family Muridae; genus Meriones; species Meriones unguiculatus. The sequence continues at coordinate 87,190,789 of NC_083355.1, read as the reverse complement.
TCCAGTGTTCACAGGATAAAATTAAAAAAAAAAAAGAAAGCATATATTTTCCTGTTTGAGGTAATATATTCCATTAGAATTCTCATTTTTAAATTTGGTGACTTTCTAGTAAGTTTAGAATGTTATAATATGAACTTTCAAACAAACTACTCGCCAAAAGACATAATTTTGCTTGATAGGTGAATCTTTTCCATGGTCAGCCCACCTTTATCTCAAGAATTTCTTTAGTCCATCGTTCATGAATGGTTGTATTCAACCAGTCCTGTGCCATGTCTGGTCCCGAGGATGTAATGCCTGCTAAATGGAAAGGGCAAACCCGACACCTGCCTATTTCAGGAGTTAATTGCCACTAATGACAGGGGATAGTTTCTTGGAAAAGCACTACATTGAAAAGGGGACTTTCAAATTGTACCTGGTAAAATTCCAGTGCTCTTACCCAGTTTCCTCACTGAGGTCATCTTGGGGACTCCCACACTATCGAAAGGCAGTGAGCTACTTCTGGCCTGTACTGTGGCTGCTGGTTAACAGCTGTGCATCCTCAGGGCTCCACACTCAAGACCTTTGGCCTCACCACTACCAATGAAATAAGACACTGCTATGTTCTCAGAATGTTTCTTGTGGCTTGCAAATGCATCTGGAACCAATGGACAGAGAACTTTCTCAATTTGGATTTTGGCAATTTTCTTCTCACTTTTTTGGGGGGTGTGGGGAGGTGGGGAGAGATGAGGGGATTGTTAGTGTTAGAGGTTGAACCCAGGGCTTGAAGCATGCTAAAAGCATGTGCTCTACTACAGAGCTACAATATCAGCCCTTACCCCCTCCCAATACCAAGTGCCCTATCAGCCTAAACAATTCTTTTTTTTTTTTTTTTAAACGGATAAGTGGAGGGTGAATTAGAAAAATGAATTGCGGAATAGAAGGGTGGTGATAAATTTTTGGAGGGGACAGGTGCACTAACAAAAAACCCACAGACAACCTCCTTCTAGAGGGTCCAATCTCGGGTTCCCTCACTTGGACCGGGACTGGGCACCCCAAGAGGCAGCGAGCAGCGCCGGCCGAGCCGCTGGCCCCCTCCAGGGAAGGAGGGGTGAGCCGGCCGCCGGGCCGCCGCCACCACCACCGTGATTGTTACGCGCGTCCAACTTCACAGAGTGCGGCGCGCCGGGGGCGCACCGAGGCCGCCGTCCAGCGCCAACCGCGGCTAGGCGCGGGCAGCAGCCGCTGCGAGCCGCCGCCCGCCGTCTCCCGACAGCCGTCCGTGGGGGAGGGGCGGCTGGCGCCCGCGTTCTCCGGCCCGGCGGCCGGCGGAAGGGCCCCGCACCGCGGAAGCGCGACCGCAGCTGGGGGCGGGGGTGGTGGCGGTGGCGTGGAGGTGGAGGGGGGGTGGATCAGCTGCTGGAGGAGGCGGAGGAGGGGCGGAGCCTCAGGGGGAAGGGGAGGGAGGGACACGACCGTGAGGAAGCCGCGAACGCCGCCGACCGTCTGCACGCCTCGCTCCGTCTGCCATGGCTGGCTGAGGAAGCCTCCGGCTCGCCGCGGCGCGCGGGGAGGGACGGGAGGGGAGCGGCGGCCGGGCGTGCGGCCGAGGGAGGGGCGGCGGCGCGAGCTGCGGCGGCGGCGGTTCCAGCATGAAGAGGAGAACTGGCCTGGGGGGCAGCATGAGGTCAGTGGTGGGCTTCTTGTCCCAGCGGGGCTTGCATGGGGACCCCCTGCTCACTCAGGACTTTCAGAGGAGACGCCTGCGGGGCTGCAGAAACCTCTACAAGAAGGACCTTCTCGGCCACTTCGGCTGTGTCAATGCCATTGAATTCTCCAACAATGGAGGCCAGTGGCTGGTCTCAGGTAAATCAACCCACTTCCTTCCCCTCCCCGCGCCTCCCGGGCCCCTTCCAGCTGCCCCTTGCCCTTCCCCGCCATCCTCCTGCTGCCCTGTGTCCCCCCACCCCCGCCCTTCCCAACCCCTTCCCAGCGGTGGGAAGATTTGGTGTGAAATTAATACCATTGCAGGGGGAGGGAGGGAGGGGGGGAGGGGGAGGGAAGGAGGAAGGGGAAGGAGAGGATGTCTTCTATAAAGAAAAAAAAAAAAGACCTAAAATGGTTGACAGGTCTTTAATGCGCTTTATCTCAAGTGCAAAGTGGTCCCTCCAGATGTCTGCCCTACCCGTGTGGGTCGGGGATGGGGGCGAGGCTGCGGCTTGACTAAGTTGGATGGCAAACTCTTCCTTTGCGTAGTTTAAAAGGTGCGGGGGCCGCTTGGTGGGGGGCGTCTCGCAGCGGGGAAGAGGCCGAGGCGCGCCAGAGGCCGGGGGGAAGCTCGAGCCCCCCCTCGTCTTGGGCATCTTGGAGAAAAGGGGCCTCGGAGCCGGAGGCCGGCGTTGACAGGGCGGGACACCGAGGGGCCAGCGGGGTCGGGCGGGTGGTGACGGGCGGCCGAGCGGCGTCCCCTCCCCCCCTCCCCGGGCTCTCTCAGGGCCCAGTCCCATCTCCCTTCAAGCACTGGTAGCCTCTTCCGCGTCTTGTTTTTATTATGGTTCCGAGGGCTCCGGAGACCGGGGTGGGGGTGTGTGGGGGGCACCAGCTTGAACTTGGATGCGCTGCTCCAGAAGCAGGGGTTCGGGACGACCCCCCGAGAGACTAGCCGGCGGGAGGTGGGCCCCATCACCTCCCTTCATCATCCGCGGCTCCTGTTGCAGGGGCTGCTGGCCTCCTCCGCCCCCTCCCTCCCCACGGGCCTACTTGCCTCCAGGGTCCCCTCGCTGGGGTGGGGAAAGTGGTGCAATCGAGGCCGGGGCTCCGGCCGGGCGGTGTAGGCCTTACTCTCCCGGGGCTCCTAGCGACAGGCAGCTGAATCGATAGCCTATTGCTCCAGGGGAGGCCCGGGCCGGAGCGGCGGCGGCGGCGCCTGCGTACGCCGCGGTCGGGGGTCGCTGGCGGCCGCCCGCTCCTCCCCGGGGTCGTGGCCCCGGGTGAGGGCGGGTGAGGCTGGGCTCTCGCCTGGGAAGGGGCGGCTCCCAGAAACCCCGCTGCGCTGCGAAGGGCCTAGACCAGTTCGGGCTTTCCTGCTTGCCTCCTTCCTGCACTCCTTTTCTTACGCTGGGAAGGTTGAAGGGGAGCCCAGCCCTGGACGTGGCGCTCGACTTCATCCAGGTGGATGTCCGAATGGCTTTCTAATTTGCGCCATTGGGCAGCTTTCCAGAAACTTCGGCTTTTAGGGCAAAGCATCTGTCTCCTTCGCAAGTTACAGGCGGAAGTGACACCATGAGTATGGTCCAGTTTGTGGGTAGCAGAGATAAAGAGGTCTGTGATTATTTCAGGACAAACCGGGGGTTTCTCCAGAACTGACCCCCCCCTTTTCACACCAGATCATTTCCCCCTGGCATACAGTTTGGACCCTAGGTGACTGTCCCCCTTCCCCAAAGAAACCTGATAGACTACTTCAAGGCAGCCCCTGCATTAAAAAAACTTCCTTCCACACACCACGGCATAGAATTTTATCTAATAAATTCCAAGTACAAAAATGGAGAAAGACCCCTTCTTTGAAGGCTGTTTCTGTTTGTAATACAGCTCTCTCCTGAGATTACTGTATTACAACAGAGGGTCTCCCAGATAGTCTGTACCTACGGAGTGAGTGAGGATACCCTTACAATGAGTGGATAAATCATAACTGATCACATATTGCCCCAGCCTAACACACTTTAGGGGTAAACTTGAAATATAATGTGCATACCATAAACTTCTCCCATTTAAAGTTAATGCATTTTACTTTTTTGTTGTTGTTTTGAGACAGGGTTTCTCTGTGTAGTCCTGCCTGCCCTGTAGACTAGGCTGGCCTCGAACTCGGAGATCCCCCTGCCTCTGCTCCGATTAAAGATGTGCTCCAGCATGACCCTGTACATTTTACACTTAGCCCAAAGGCAGAGAAGTAGTAGTTAATACATTAAAAAAAGAAAAAAACAAACATCAGAAGGACCACTGAGCAGTGTGTGCTTCCAGCATGCATTTTGTGATCCTTACCTTAAGGATCATTTTTTTTTTTTGTTTTGGTCACAAGGTCTTGCTATGTAGCCCACCTCTACATCCTCTATATCTTAGTTGAACACACCATGATCTCTAGTCTTGGCCAGTTCATTTCTTTTTGGTTTTTGTTTGAGAGTGAGTCTAGTTCAGGTGGGCCTGAGCTCAGTATGCCGCCAAGGATGACCTTGAACTCCTAACCCTGCTGTCTCTACCTCCCTAGACCTGAGTTTATATTGCTTTATTTCTTTTTATTTTTAGGAGACAGGGTCTCACACTGAAGTTCTGGTTGGCCCCAGGTGCCTTAGCGTCCAGAGTGCTGGGACAAGTGTGAGCCATCATGCCCCAGGGTCTTACTTTCAGCTTATGCTGAGGAAAAGGGCTGGTCGCATAGGACAGATTCTGGTTTTAGGTAGTCTGTTCCTTCTCTAGCCTTGATTTATCCATCTCCAGTAGTCAGTACTTCCTGGGTTCCAGCCCACCAGCCCTCCTCCAACACTCCTAGTTCTGTTGCTGTTTGTTTGTTTGTTTCCGTTTTTATCAACTCCTGCTTTTGCTCTTAGTTCTTTTAGCAGTCAGTTCTATTGGCCCTTCCAGTTTGGGTCAGCTATTGTTTATTCCCAGAACACAAGTTTTGGTTAAAAGCAACTCACCTTGCATTATGAGAACAGCTTGTATTAACACAGAATTCTTCCTGCTGCATTTGACAAGGAAGCCCCCTTGGAGATTCATAAGACACTGTAACTTGTTAAAGCTAATTAAAAAATAAGTTTTCCCTTGAGAAGTCCTTCAGTGATTTTTCCAGGTTTAAAACGATTTGAGGTGTCATATTTACGTGCTTTTTTTCCTTTGATTTATTGAAATAGGTCTCAGCCCAGGCTAGTATGGAACTCAGTATGTAGCTGAGGTTGACCTGGGAACTCCTTGATCCTCCCCCTGGGATCCCTCACCTGACCCCTTTGTAATTTGTTCCTACCTGTCACAGTCCCTTACTATTAACAATTATCACCTGAGGGGGTAATCACACACTAGCAAGAGCCTAGTGTATCTGTGCCCTGTAAGGTGGGATATCAGACTCTGGGATGGGATGGTAATTAGAGTTCTTTTGTGCATTTTGTTGTTTTTTTTGTGTCTTGTTTTGGATTGGTGAGAGCCCCTATGAGAAGTGATACCTCTGACAGAGTATCTGTAGTTATTTGTTTTCATTTGCTAGTAGTTTGGCCAGGCCCACAGTTTGCAACTAATACACAGGATTTGATAGAATTATTTAAGACCTAGGACAGAAATATTTGTGTGATTTCTGTGGCCATATAAAGGGTTATTGCTTAAGGAAATATCACTCTCCTGATGGTTAATCTGTCTTCCAGGGTACAGTGAGGCTTGCAAGTATAAATGTAACTTCGAGGGTATCAGAATAAAAAAAAAATGTTCAGCTATGACAACAAGGGAGAGGATGGTTGATACTTTAAATTATTTGACACTTATGTTTTTTTAAAATTTTATTTGTTTTATGTGTATAGTTGGCTTATGTGCATGTATGTCTGTGTACCATATCTATGTCTGGTGCTCTCAGAGCCCCTTAAATTGGAATTAGAGATGGTTGTGAGCCGCCACGTGGTGCTGCTGTTCCCTGGAACCATGTTCCCTGGAAGAGCAGCTATTGCTCTTAACTGCTGAGACATCTCTCTAGTCTTATTTGACACTTAACATTGTGAAAAGTGACCATGGTGACACACACTTGCTTGAAGTTTCATCCACTTAGGAGGTTAAAGTAGGAGACTGAAAGTAGACAGTGTGGGTTATTTAGCAAGAGCCTTTACTTAGAAAAGAAAAGAAAAGGAAAAAAAAAAAAAACCAGGCTTAGTAGTAGGTATGTATAGAGTGATTAGCCTAGTTTTCAGGGCTCTCTGTTCAGTTCTCTTAGTCTGGAATATACACACATGTTTGAACTTCTGATCCTCCTGTTGCCACCTCCCCAGTGCTTCAGCCATGACCGGTTTTAAGGAAAATTAAAATATTTTCATCAAAAAAGTTACTTTTATGTTTATTATCAATCAGGAAACAGCAATGCAATGATGCCATGCAAGCAGTGTGGTATTATGGCATGACATGTACCTAAAATCATTGCTAGGCCACTTGAACCTGTGACTTCACAGTACTGAGTTCTGTGCTGCTGTTTTCTGGCCTGCAGTGGGAATACCAGGGCCTACCCAAAGGGTTGTTATGAGACTTCCATTATGCAAAGTATATGTAGGCTGCTGAACACAATGCAAACATTGGATAATAAAACCTATTTGTTTTCTTAACTTTTTGGTATTTATGGTGTCACTCATAGTTGCCAATTTTTTCTAACACTGCAAATTGGGCAGACAGTATGGTTTTGTGACTTCTTTGTTGTCATGCTGGGGATTGAATTCAAGCTGTGGGCAAACACCTAATATAGGGTGATATGTGATTTGAAGTTAGAAGTCTTAGCAGTCATAGCTCGTATGAATTTAGGTAAATTACTTCAACATTCATTCATAAAATAAGGGTACTAGATTGCCCTAACTACAAGACAGATGGTAATAAACGGTCAGTGAAATTGCTATGCATGAGAGAGCTGAGGCTAGGGATGTAGTTCAGTTGACAGAGGGCTTGTCTAGCATGCGCAAAGTCCTGGGCCCGATCACCAGCACCACATAAACCTGGCGCTGGACAAAGCTGTCAGCATGGTTGATGCCTGTGAGCCTAGTGCTTGAGAAGTAAAAGGCAGGAGGATCAGAAATTTAAGGCCATCCTTGGCCATACAGTGAAATCGAGGCCAGCCTAGGCTCATGTTTCCAAAGGAAAAAAAGCAAACCTATAAAAGAGCACACAATAGGAAAAAGGAAAAACTGAAGAGGTAGTGAAAATGTACATACAGGAACTGGGAATATAGATCAGTGGTAAACCACATGCCCAGCAGGCATGAAACCCTAAGTTCAAGCCCCACAACTGCAAGTAAACTATCCCAGCGTGCACCCACATACATAAAAGCCAACTCCGGGATAGTCCCTACATCTATGTAGTGCTCTCACCTTACGAATATCATTAGGATTGCTTGCAAGAAACACTTAGTCCTTGAATACTGATGATGTATACATACATACACACACATATAAAACTAATAAAGCATAAACTAGACTTCTAAAAAGTAGGGTTTATACAGCTAGGGAGATGGCTCAGTGGTTAAAAGCACTGGCTGTTCATGCAAAAACCGCGGGTTTAGTTTCTAGCACTCACATGGCTACTTAGAATCATCCATAACTCTTTGGATGTGTGAGTAGCCTTTAAGTCAAACATCTTTGAGATTTGTTTAGAAGGCCAATTAGAAAATAGCTCTGTATGTGTCTGACATGGATTATAAAATTGGCTTCTTAAATATTTTATTTAGTTTGCATGTATGAGTGTTTTGCTGCATGTGTGTGTCTGCATCACTTTTGCCTGGTGCCCAGAGGCCAGAAGAGGGAGGCAGATCTCCTGAACTGGAGGTACAGATGGTTGGAGCCGCCTGTGGGTGCTGGGAAATAAACACAGCCTTCTGGAAAGCCAGCCAGTGAGTGCTCTTAACTGCCGAGCCACCCCTCCAGCACCTCTTATATTTTATAAGTGTGAAGGTTTGTATAAGCAGAATCTTAGCAGTTGAAAAAGGAGTTTCTGCTCATTGGTAATGAGAATTTGTTGTAATCTCTCTCCTTCATTGAGGTCTGAGGCATTGGACTCTGTAGAGCTAGTGGGTTAGGAGCCCATATGTAATAAATTTTATATTTCAGTGAGATTATTATCTCATTCTGGTGTTTATGACTAAGTGTTAAGAAAAGTACTTTTAGAAGCTTTTCAGGTTCCAATTGAAGAGCTGTGAGTGAGGAGAGACATTTAGTTGTTTGGTCATGTTTTATAAAGGGAGATAGCCATTTAGTTTGCTCCATATACATGAACCGTCAACATCATTGGTTACAGGAATCTGTAGTTATGAAGAGAGTCTGAGATGTTCCACTCTTGCTAACTTGGCTGCCTTTGACAAGTCATTTATTGATCCTGTCTCTCTCCTCATCCATGGAGTAAGGTCAACAGTATCCCGGGGTTGGGATGAAGACTGACCCCAGGGGCTTAGTCCTGGCTCTTGTCTAGAGGTCCTATTGCTGCTACAGTTGCTGTTTCATTTGAACCTCGCAGATGAGCAAAAACAAAGACCTGCTCAAGTAGTGTCAGCTCTCTTAGTGGGTTCCTTTGCCAGTATAGTCTCTTTGTAGTTTCATAGTTGTTTGTGTTAAATTAGTAGTGCCCCATAAGGGGAAATTTTGCGGGATAGAGTTGGGCATTCTCTCCGGCTGAGTCTCCAGCGTGAGGCTGAGCTGTACTTCTTACTTTGGACAGTCTTTGTTTCCTTCCTAGAATATTAGTCAAGAAGAGGAATTTGTTTTTCATTCTTAAGGCTGGTTTTATGAAGTTCAGGTAGGCTTTGAACTCACTATGTAGCTGAGAATGACCTTGAATTTATGACCCTCCTTTTAACCTTTTTAGTGTTGGGATTATAGACTTAGGCCACCACACATGGCTCAGGAGGAGGATGCCTGTCAAAATTAGGTTACATAGCTTTTTTTTTTTTTTTTAATTCCGAATTCCCTTTCAAGTCTTTATCTAAATTCTAGTTGTACCACTTGACCTCACTACCTAGTTTGAAGCCCTGAGGATTATCTTTCTCATTGTTGGGTAACTTGACTGAGTTTGATGGCTTGGTTAAGAATACTTTAAGAGTTATTTTGTGCACATGTGTTCATGTGTGCATGTGCAAGCATGATGCTTGAGTTTGGTTCCCAAAATGTGTATCAGGGTCAGAGGGCAATTTTTGTGGAGTTGGTTTTCTCCTTCCACTTCTGTATGGGTCTCAGGTATTGAACTCATGTCTCCAGGCTTGTACAGCAAGTGCCTTTACCCACTGAGCCTTTTTTTTTTTTTTTTGAGTTATAGTTTTTAGCTTTATTAGGTATAGAGTAGGGGAATCATTCTAAATTTTGAGAAAAAAAATAAAGCTTTAAAAAAAATCATTCATTCATTCATTCATTTACATCCTGATCATAACCCGTTCCCTCCTCTTTTCCTAGTCCCACCTTCCCTGCCTTTTCCACCATTCCTCCTCCTTTATTCCTCAGAAAAAGGGTGCCCCCCAACCTACCCCAGCTCATCAAGTCCCATCAGGACCTGTAGTCTGACGAGGCAGCCCTTTGCGGGGGGGGTGGGGGTGTGATCGAAAAGCAGGCAACAGCCCCTCTTCTCCCTTTCTCACCTCCCCTCGCTCCCTCCCACACCCTCTGCTCCCCTTACCAGGGAACCCAAATGAAGCCTGAGCTGTTATCAGCTACATCTGCGTAGGGGGTCTAGGTCTACTGATCCTTGTTGTTGTTTTTTCAAGACAGGGTTTCTCTGTGTACCCTTGGCTGTCCTGGACTGTCTCTATAGACCAGCTTGGCCTTGAACTCACTGAGATCTGCCTGCCTCTGCCTGCCCAGGTGCTGGGCTCACAGGTATGGGCCTCTGATCCATTCTTGATAGTGCACTTTATTGTTTTTTGTTATAATGCACTCTGGCTAGAACAACTGAAATTTGGATATTTGACAGCTTTGATTTAGTTTCAGAGTATTGGTGGGTGGGTAGTGGCTGGAGGGGGTCTATGTTGATTCAATCTTAGAGTTGTTAAGAAAAAAATAAGCTTTATGGCACTAATTTTTCCTTTGCACAGTTTTGTAAAAATGTAGGCAGACAGTGATCTTATATACAAAAATGAAGTCATAAACTGTTCAGGAGGTATGGATTGGAATGTCTGGTGTAATTAGAAGACCTTGGAAAGCACAATGGCCTTGTGGTCTGGGCATTGCAACACTTACTATTCCAAGTAGCCTCTCCATGGTTCCTTACTGTTTAGTCACTGAAAAAACTGTTTTCAGTGTCTAGCTCTATTCTAATTGCGTTTGTTTTTTTGGTTTTTTTTTTTGTTTTTAATGTCAGCAATGCTATGCTTGACTTGTATAATTCAATAAGACATTCACAGTAGTTATCAGAATATGACAGTTACAAGAATCCTCCCATCCATTTGTTATTTTTGCTTGTTTTGAAACATAGTCTCACTTTGTTGCCTGGGCTGGTCTTGAACATGCAGGTATACAGTTGCCTCTGTCTTTTGAATGCTGGGACTAAAGCTGTGTACCTTTAAAAATTTGTTTATTTTCTGTGCATATATAAATGTGGGCACTCAAGTGTCATGTCATACGTGTGGATAGCAGAGGACATCTCTTGGAAATCAGTTCTTCCCTTCTACCTTTGAGGGTCTGAGGCCTGAACTCAGGTCATGAGGTCTTTGAGAAAGCATTTCTACTTGCTGGAACATCTTGCCCACCCTTATGGTTTTTGGTGTGTGTGTGTCTGGATGTCTGGGTGTCTGGGTGTGTTGGGGGCTGGAGTGGAGTTGGAGATTGAAGTCACTAGGCAAGGATTCTTTCATTGAGCCCTACCCCCAGCTTTCATTTATAGTTTTTGCAGATATTTTGCTAATGATAGGAAATTTGATTTAAAGAAAATGTAATTCCTGGGGGCTGCCTGGCAAGATGACTCAGTGGTTAAGAGTACTTGCTGCTCTCCCAGAGGATCAGAGTTCAGTTCCCAGCACCCACATCGGACAGCTTCCAGCCTCCTGTACCTCCAGCTCAAAGGGATCTAATGTTCTTTTCTGGCTTCTGCCTGCACCTGTACAGATGTGGCATAGAGATGCACATATACATTTAACTAACAGTAAAAAAAGGAAAAATTATTCTTCCTACTTTGGATGACTATTGTTAATATCTGGAACATATTTTTAGCCTTTTTGTGTATATTAGGGTTTTTTTGTTTTGTTTTGGAACCAATGTCTCATAGCTCAGGCTAGCTTCTTACTATATTTGTAGCTGAGGTTGCCCTTAAACTCCTGATTCTCCTGGGTCCATCTTTGGAGTGCTACGAATGGATGCATAGTGGTTTGAATAAGAATGGTCCCCATAGGCTTATCATATTTGAATATTTGGTTTCCAGTTGGTAAACAGTTTGGGAAGAATGAAGAGGCATGGCCTTGTTGAAAGAGTGTGTCACCGGGAGTAGGCTTTTAGGTTTCCAGAGACATCTGTGATTCCCAGTAATTCTCTCTCTGCCTTGTAGTTGTAGATCAAGATAGTAACTGTTTCTTTGCTCTATCATCATGGACTTGAATCCTCTGAGACTGTAAGCCAAATCAAATCAAATCAAATCAAATCAAATCAAATCAAATCAAATCAAATGCTTCCTTTTATAAATCTCCTTGGTTATGGTGTTGTATCAAAGCAGTAGAAAGTAACTAAGACATTATGTCCAGGTGTGCATCCCCGTTGCCCAGGAATCCCTTCATTTGGGGCAGGATCTCATTGTGTAGCCTAGGCTGACCTCATAATCTGTTCTTTCCTGTCAGCCTCCCTAGTGCTCATATACAGGTGTGTGCCACCATGCCAGCTCTGGTTTACATTTTTTTATTTTTAGGTGAGGTCATAAAGCTCAGACTGGCCTTGAGTGCACCATGTAACTACAGCTGGGTCTTGAACTCGTGATGGTCTGTCTGTACTTCTTCAGTACTACGCTTAGGCATGTACCACCACACCCAGATTTTTGTAGGTTTTAAAAATAAAATTGAAATGATGTCATGTCCATTGTTTTGTAACATTTTCTAATTAAAGTGAATATTTTCTTCATATGTTATTGACTAGTCTGAAGAATGTTTTCTTCACTCAGCAGTGTTTGGGGCTGAATGTATTTTGTTATGGTGGGCTGTCCTGTGCACAGTAGCAGCCTCTCTAGCCTTTTCTCGGTATGTTCCTGTGGTAATAATAGTTCCTGTTTGTAACAAGCAAAAAATGACTGTAGCTATGCCCAGTACCATGGGAGTCAAAATCAGTTGGGTTAAAAAAAAATTGCTATAAAACAAAATCCCAAACTTCTGGTCTCAACATTTTTTTACATTGAAATCATGAAGATCTCAGAAAAACTAAAATTTGGGTTGTCTTTATGATTTTATTGCATTAGAATTAAAATTGAAAAAGTTTAGATACCCATTTAAATAGACATGTATGTGTGTGAGTGTGTGTGTGCGTTTCTATGTCTGTTTATTTAGCTTGGAGATAAGATCTTGGGATGGAGCCCATGCTAGTCCAAAACTCACAATTTATTCCCATAGACTGGCCTTGAACTCAATGTCCTCCCACCTTCACCTCCTGAGTGCTGGGACTGTAGGTATATGCCTTCCATTACACAGTCTTAAAGTTAATTTGTTGTTGTTTTGTTTTGTCTTTTGAGACAGGACTTCTATGTAGCTGTGGTTGTCCTGGAGCTCTCTGTGTAGACCAGGCTGGCCTTGAACTCAGAGATCCACCTGCTTCTGTCTCCCAAGGGCTGAGATTCAAGATATGCACTACCACTGCCCAGGTCTTTTGTTTTTGTTTTTGTTTTTGTTTTTTAAACTTGGACTCTCATGTATCCCAAGCTGGCTTAGGATGACCTTAAACTTTTCATCTTCTGCTTCTACCTCCTGAGTATTGGTATTGCAGAGATGTGCCAGCATACCACATTTCTGCTGGGAATTAAACCCAAGACAAGCACTCTGTCAAGTGGGCCACACTGCTTTATTTTATTTATTTATTTTTATGTGCAGAGTGTCAGAGGACAACTTGCTTAGCAGCAAGTGCCCTTATCCACTGAGCTGTTTCACTGCTCCTTAAAACATTTAAATCACTTCATTAGTATTCTCACAAATGTCATCAGAAAAATCTTCAAACAGTAACAAGTAGTTGAGTTCACTGTGGCAAATTCAAGGGTTTTTGAAATTTTCATTTGAAAAGTTTAATTTTATCACTGGCTATAGATAACTGCTAGATGATGATGATGATGATGATGATGATGATGATGATGATGATGATGATTAGTTTGAGATCACAGGCTTATCTGGTTTATTTTGAGAAAATATTGCCAAGTCCCTAGGTCTTGTCAGTCTGTTTCAGTTGAAAAGAAAAATGGTAGCAATGAAAAAGACACCCAGTTCAGCATGTGCTGTGGAACTCATTGTTCTATGTATGTGTCTTATTGAGTACTTTGAGTTTTATCATAAAGAGTATTAGGGTGTATCCTGTGCTTAGAATTTGATTTCATTATTTCTACTGTTTCATCAAGGACGTGTTAAATGAAGATGGCATTTTAAAATTTTGTTTTGTTTTACTGCAAGTAATTAGCAGCTCTAAGTGAGCTAATGAGGGACTGGAGAGATGAGTCTGGAAGAGAACACTTACTGCCCTTGCAGAGGACCAGGCTTTGGTACCTAGCACCACCTGCTGCCTTCCCACCATCATGACTATAGTTCCAAGGGCTCTGATGTCTTCTGACCTCTGAAGGGCACCACGCCACACTCATAGTACACATATGCACCTCAAGGCAAAAGACTTGTACACAGAAAATTAAATAAATAAGCATATGTATTATAAAGAATACGCTGAGACCAGTAAAATCCGTGTCATTACTCTAATCAGCACTGAGGTATCAGTGGTTTATCCATCGTTACTTTTTTACTGTCAGTACAGTGTCAATACAATTTAAAAAGAAAATTGGCTGGTGAGGTGCCAAAAGGGCTTGCCGTGCTTGATATCCTTAGTTTGAGTCCTGGATATCAGTCCTTGATAGCCTCAGTTTTGCCTTCTGACCTTGTGGTAGTTTGAATGAGAATGGCTTCCATTGGCTCATACATGTGAATGTTTGGTTCCTAGTTGATGGACTGTTGAGGATTAGGAGGTATGGCCTTGTTGGAGGAGGTGTGCCAATGGGAGTGAGCTTTGAGGTTTTAAAGCTTTCACCAGCTCTCAACTACTGCTGCTTCATCACCACATCTGTTTGTCTGACTCTATTCTTTCCACCACAATGATCATAAACTTACCTTCTGAAACTATAAGAGCCCCAAATTAAATGCTTTCTTTTGTAAGTTGCTTTGGTCATGATGTCTCTTTACAGCAATAGAACAGAAACTAAGACAGAAGTTAGAAGCAGAGTGTCAAAGACCAGGGTAAACTGAGGTGGGATGTAGATAATTGACAAGAAACTCTGAAACTTTCTTTAGTTCTTTAATAACTGGAGCTTGTGGTTCTCTCGCTATTAGTGCCGATCACAGCAAGAAACTCTAAAACTCTCTTTAACCTTTTTTTTTTCCAGGCAGGGTTTCTCCATGTAGCCTTGGCTGTTCTGAATTGGCCTTGTAGACTAGGCTGGCCTCGAACTAACAGCCATCCGCCGCCCTCTATCTCCCTGAGTGCTGGGATTATAGGTGTACACCACTGTGCCCAGCCTCTCTTATCTCTTTAACAGAGCAGATAGCTTCTGGCATCTCTGGGCCAGCACTGTTTGTGACTGTGGAACTCAAGTAACTCTTTAGAAGCCAGTGCTAATGGCACCTGGCTTAACTGCCACTGGTAGGAGTGAGCACTGAGAGATCAGAGCTGATGGCATCCGGCTTGGGCTGCCGCTAATGACCTGTGGGCCACTGATGATAGCCAGATGACACAGAAAGAAAAGAGAGAAATTCACAGACTTGACGGATGAAGCAAAGGCAGGCTCCAGCATGCTTCAACAAATTTACACATACCTACATACATGCATATATGTATATACAATCAGACAGACAGACAGATACATATTTGGTGGATGGAGCAAAGCTCTGATGAGTAGGCTCCAGCAACCAACCTTACATATATACATGTATGCACACACACACACACACACACACATATATATACATATATATTTATATACATACATATATGGTGGATGGAGTAAACCCCACAGCCTCCAACCAACATTTATTATTTTTTGGTTCCTTTCATACCCTTTATGATAAAACTCTCTATGCCATAAGAAAAGTTACCTAATAGCCATAAAAGCAATTATCACAGAAACTGATAAAGTTGTTGCATAGAGGAAATTACAGAAGGATTATTGATCACTTGTGCCTAACTAAACATTTCTTATCTATCACTTCATTCCACAAGTACATTGTAAACTCAAAGCAATAGTTCTTTAGGTTATAGGTTATCAAGGTTCAAGGTTAGCATGGTTTAAGGATTTAAACAAGATAATTGTTTACATGCCTTTCCATTAAGGCTCATACCTAATTAAATAGTCTTTATCTATTTTGTAGCACCACAGTTCATTATAAGTTCAAAGTAATATTTTTATCTGTCTTTTATTCCACAAGCTCCTTATAAGTTCAGAGCAATAATTTTTTTATGTCATAGGTTAGTGAGGTTTTTACGAAGAAACAGATCATCTGTTTAATGAGCCCTAGCGTGAGCGTGGAAGACAATGTGTGCCGACAGCAATGTAGGCTATGAAAGCCCAGTTCAAGATTTCAGAATGGAATGATATTAGCAGCTAGGCTAGAGACCATTCTTGTAGTGAGTTGGCAAAGAATATGGCTGCCTTTTGCCCTTGTCCTGCCAGATGTTAACTTGAGGAAGAGTTTTGGACTAATGTCACTGGCAGAGGAGATTTCAAGACAACCTGATATGAACCGTGTCATGTGGTTATTAGTAATCACTGCTGTGCAGATCGGTAATGAAAAAGAACAAGCAGGGCAAAACATTCAAACTATATAGTTCAGGAGAGTAAGAACACCAGGAAAAGTAATGTTGGAACCAAGTCCTGTGCTCAAGGAGATGAGAAATTTAAAGAAAGGCCTGTTAACTAAATGAGTAAAGAGAGTTGTGCTCTCAGGCTGGGCACAGTGGTGTACACCTATAATCCCAGCACTCAGGGAGATAGAGGGCTCTCAGGACAAGACCCCATTCAAGCTAAGCTTCCAGGTTGTGAAATGCCTAAGGAATCTTTTAAACCAAAGGAAAGTAATTTAACAAAGGAAAGCATCAACAAGTCAAATCTATGTAAATGTAATGCCTTTTGGGGCTGGATTCCATCCCAAACAAGCAGAATTTGGCAGCTTTGACCAGAGTGGTTTTGGCTTTAAAGCCAAGGATACAGGCCTAAAGGAATTATGGAATCTTCCTCCACAGTTCAGGAAAGCTGCTGAGGCCAGGTGTGTGGCAGGGTAGGGGTCTGTGTAGCGGCTCAGAGACCATGGAATGAGGCTGTGAAGGTGAAGCCTGGATTTCATTGGAGGCACCAAGATGATGGAGATGCCAGAGCCATTAGGTACCTGCCAAGGAATGCTGCAGACAGGGTGTGGAGCCAGCGCAAGAGAGTGGTGTGTTGCAGTCAACAGATCTGAAAGGAGTGGGAAATTTGAAGGACCATCTAAAAGTCCTATGACATCAGACATGGAGTTTCAGGACTTTGAGTTTGACCTGATGGGTTTCAGTCTTGCTTTGGTACAGTATTTCCTACCTATGTCACCTTTCTCCCTTTTGGAATGATAATGTGTATTCTGTGCCACTTTACATTGGAAGTTCGTAATTTTCTTTTTGATTTTTTTCCCCCCTGAGGGTTACAGTTAAAAAGAGTTTGCCTTGATGCACTTGGGAGGCAGAGGCAGGCAGATCTCTGTGTTCCAGGACAACCTGGTCTATAGACAGTTCCAGGACACCCAGGGATACACAGAGGAACCCTGTCTTGAAAAACAAACAAACAAACAAACAAAAAAAGGTTTGCTTTGAGTCTCAGAAGAGATTTAGGACTTGTAACTAATCTTGAGACTGTGAAAGACTATGGAGAATTTTTAGAGTTATACTTCATGCGTTTTATATTATGGTATGGCTATAGGCCTGTGGGGGTCAGGGAGTGGAATCTGGTGGTGTGAATAAGAATAACCCCAGTTGGACTATCCAGGAAGGATTAGGAGGTTTGGCTTTGTTGGAGGAGGCATGTCACTGGGAGTGGGCTTTGGTGTTCCAAAAGCCAACGCAGGCCTAGTCTCTCTCTGCCTTGGACTTGAAGATTAGATGTCAGCTTTTAGCTGTTGCTCCAGAGTCATGCCTGCCTGCCTGTTTCCACCTTCCCTTTCAGGATGGTCAAGGACTCACCTTCTGAAACTGTAATCATGTCCTTAACTAAATGCTTTCATAGTGTCTTAGCAATAGAACAGTAACCACGACAGCTCTCTATACTCTTGAATGCCTCCTTATGCACAGTTTTCTTTTGATAAAGCAAATAAAAATTTGTTGTTGAAACATACTTACAGTCCCAGCTATTTGAGAGGGTGAGGCATGAAGATTTTTAAGAATTCTCTAGACCAGCCATCTTAGTGAGACTCTGTCAAGTACAAAAGGGGTGGTGGTGTTTTTCTAACAACCTCAGGCCCTGGGCTCAGCTCTCGGTACACTAACAAGGAAAAAAAGAACAATTATTCTGGCTTCGCAGACTTTCTGAAGTCCATCCAAAACTTTGAGACCAGCCGTCCTAAAGTACATTATGACAGCATCATATGTTGTTAAACGACTATGTTAAATTTTTATCAGTTCTTGTTCTACTTAATTTCTGCTTTTTTTCATGCTCCTTGTAGCTAGATCATCTTGGAAATTAATTTTTCCTTTAGACCAAATCTTTCTTTAGAAATATAATTTGAACCAATGAGTATGAATATTTTTTTGTATTTTAAAAATATGTTGTGTAGTTTGGTAAGGTGGTATGCTCCTATAATCCTTGCCCCTTTGAAAAGTGGGCTCAAAGACTAGCTTCAGCCACATACTCAGTTTGAGACTTGTCTGGAATACCTAAGATTCTGTCTCAAAGAATCAGAAGAATAAATACATTTGTTATATATCACCAAATAATCCTCTAAAGATGTTTGAACACCTTTATCTTAAATTTTGGTTGTTGTGTAGTCTTCCTTTGGTCTGGTTACAGTGTACCTGATTATTTTGTAACCTTTTAACTTAAAACATAGTTTTTCTGTGCTTTTGAGATTATTCTGTATTTACAGTGTTTGCATTTGGGAGTGACTGCCTCAGATTAGAGGCAGGCTGGTAATTTGTTCTCTAAATTTCAGAAGTTTGAGCTTTGCTTTTTTGATTTTCATCATATTTAAAGGATGCCACTCATGCTGATACTTCCCTTTTTCTTCAAAAGTTACTTTGTTTATCCCACTTGTATGTGCATATGTATGTGTGTTCATATGCACCTGCATCTGTGTAGTTGTGTGAGTGCTTGTGCCTGTGGAGACCAGAAGTCCCTGTTGGGTGTATTCCTTCATCACTCTCCACCTCATTGTTTGAGATACTCTCCTACTGAACCTAAGCTCACCAATTTGGCTGTGCTGGCAGGCTGGCCGGCAAGCTCCAGGATTGTCCTTTCTCCACCTGCTGGGCACTGCGGTTACAAGTGTATGCCACCACTGTACCCGCTCCTAACACTCACCCCACAAGAAGCCATAACTCTGTTGGTGATATAAATAGTGCACATTTCAAACCAAGCTGTAATTCCACTTTTTTTTTTCCTGACAGGGTCTCACTGTGTAGCCCTTTCTGGGACCTGGAACACACTGTTATAGATCCGGCTGGCCTTGAATTTAGAGATCCATCTGTCTCTGCCTAAGGTGTGCCCCACACTCCTGGTTTGTAGTTCGCCTTTTGAAAGGCGGAACCAAAGGGTCCTCGTTTTAAGATGCTAACATTGTTAATTCCATAATAACATTTACAGGGTCCCCCTTGTTGTTTTTCAGAGCCACCATAGCCTTTGCATTCAACACGTTTACTTGTGACTTGACCATCAGCAACCCTTTTCTCCTCTGGGCAGATGGAGTCTTTTTTTTTTTTTTAATATTTTGACCTTGTTTCTTAGCAGTTGCCAACTGTGTGTGCTGAGATAAATCTTCAGTGTTGGCTTCCCACAAAAATATGTAGGTATCTGGAGCTGGGCTCCTATAAACATCTGGTTTTGTGATGACAAGAAGACAAGATATTCTTAGATTTCCTTGTAGTGCCTCTAGTGATCCATGGAATATGTCGAAGACCCAGTTGGGACACAGCCCTTCTTTTGTTCCCATACTGACTGGTTCTTTGTTGACTTGAGCTGCTGCTATTGCCACCTGGGCTTGTGTGTGTAGTATGTGTGAATCTTAGTAGCTCTGGTACTGAACACCATAGGATTCAGTCCAAATCCTGTCTTGACCTCAGTCTGTAGCAATTGTAGCAGATGATTTCTATAGCTTCACTAGGCATTTTGTGTGGAGAACATGGACCCAATATGATGGCAGGAAGCAAGCAAGCCCTTGGCTGATAACTTTTTTATTTTATTTATTTTGGTTTTTCAAGATGGTGTTTCTCTGTGTAGTGCTTGCTGTCCTGGAACTCACTCTGTAGACCAGGCTCGCCTCAAACTCAAAAGATCCACCTACTCTGCTTTCCTAGTGCTAGGATTAAAGACGTATACCACCACTGCCTGGCTATAGGGTATTTTTTAATGTAGAGGATGGGGATTGAGCTCAGGTCCTTCTGCTGGTAAGCATTCTACTAACAGAACCGTCTCTGTAGCCTCTTTAAGTTTATTCGTTTAAAATAGTATTTGAAAGGAAATCTTGTGTATTACTATGTCTATGAAGCTGTGAGTTTTGTTGTGCTAGGTTTTTTTTTGTTTTTTGTTTTTTTTAATACAGTTTATACTACAAAAACCATTTCTCTGCTCTCTAGAATCATTCCACAGTGTTTAGAAAGAGCAGACATATGTTGGACGTCAATCCCCCATTTCCTCTAACTGGTGATAGCTTCTTGGGACTGGCGAGCATAGTCTCTTTTGTATGTGTTTCCTCACCAGCAGAATGGGGCCATTGGAGAAACCGATCTCTCAGGGATCTTTCCAACACTGTTCTGTGACTAGTGTGACTAGGTGAGAAAGGACACCTGAGCGCAGTAGATTTCTTCTGTTTCTGCCCAGGAATTAGAGACATTGTCTAGGACTGGATCGAGTTTGGATTTTAAAGCTATAACTTTATTATATTCCAAGACTACTAGTTACCTGATTCTAGAGAAACCACTTTATTTCACAGGGTCCTAGATATCCAATTAAAGTAAAACTTTGATACCCATTGCTGGGAGTGTGCCAAGCTAGTAATCAAGGCAAGTCAAGCCTCATTTTCTTTTTTTTTCCTCCTTCCTGAGGCAGTATCTCATTCTGTAGCCCACGATGGCTTCAAATTTTTCTTAATCCTCCAGCCTCCTAAATACCAGGATTACAGGCGTATACCACCACGCCTAGCCCTTATTTTTGACTCCTTTAAAATGGGGAATAGGTTTGCTCACTTACCTATTTGGAGATAGGAAACAAAATTAAATAAACAGATTGATCTTTCAAAAGAAAAGCACTAGGAAAAGATAGGGTGCTGGCAGAAGTTGATACCTGTTGATGTGATTCTACCTCAGGCTTAGTTTGTAGCCTAGGAATGCTTTGAAGTTTTTATCTTCCTGCCTCAGCCTCCAGAGTAGTTTTAATGACAGGACTATGCAGCAAGGCCTGGTTCTACCTTTGGCAACTTTATGCAGTAATGGGCAAAGTCCAGATGAAACCTTCAGACCTGCCTGTACTTGCAGGCAGTTTAATTCCCTGACCAGTTTTCCTGATTTAAGAAGTGCCATTAAATGCCAGCTTTGTGCCTTGGCAAATCACCCGACCTAGCCTACCTATGAACAAAGTGCAGCCATCGTTCAGTTACAAGAACTGGCAGGTGGTGTAGCTCAGCTCGTAGAGTGCTTGCCTGACATTCAGGATGCCTTGGTACCTAGCTTCACACAAAATTTGATGTCTTGTTGGTTTCCTGTAATGGAGGCAAGAGGATCAGGAGTTCAGGGTCATTTTAGCTACATTGAAGTTTTGGGGCCAAGTTGAACTACATAAGATTGTCTTCAAAATACTTGGCAAAATTAAATCATCCTGCAGGTATCCATAGTGACTAATGATAATGCTGTCTGAATGATGACACAAATCCAGGCTTCAGGTGCAAAGGTCTCACACACACACACACACACACACACACACACACACACACACACTAAATGTTTAGGAAATTTGAAAAGAAAAAACTGTTCAGCTGAAAATGCATACGCCTTTGTACATGAGGGCAGTGCCCTGGGAAACCACAAGAGGGTGATGGATCCTCTTGGAGCTGGAGTTACAGGTGATCCTGAGCCACCTGATAGGAGTGCTGGGCACTGAGCTCTTATCTGTCCTGCTCTTAACTATCAGTCCAGTAAGCAAGACCCAACGCTTACTTTTTGGTTCATTCGTTTAAGTGCCAGCGAGAACAAAACAGAGAACAAAACTGTCAAAATTACTGATATTGTATAGCTTAAAAAATGTTTTATACAAATGGATATTAGAGCCCATACTCTTTTACACCAAATTTTCCCCCTAGCAAAGACCTTTAGGTACTTCTCTGTTGGCTCTTATAAATGCACTGACTTAATGCTGGGTGGCATGATCTTGTATGGGTGTGCTATAAGTGGCGTTAAATCATAGTTTACTTAGCACGGCATATCTTCACCACTGGCTTAGATATCCCAGTCATTGTATTTTTTTTTAAAGATTTATTTATTTTATTTTATGTAATTTGCCTGCATGCATATGTATATTCTCGGGAACTAGAATTACAGATCGTTGTGAGCTGCCATGTGTGTGCTGGGTATTGAACCCAGGCCCTCTACAGGAGCAGCCAGTGCTCCCAACTGCTGAGCTATCTCTCCAGCTCCATTCATTGAATTTTTTTAATATTGTGTTTTTTGAGAGCCAGAGGCTCAGAGCTACTGTGATTTGCTGTTCTTTGTAGCTTTTTTTTTTTTTAATTTTGGAAAAGAGTATTGTAGTAAAAAAAAAAGTATTGGGCTATATAATGTTTATTATTAGCTAAGATTATCACCGTGGTGTTATTTAACCTGCTATCATAAATAAGACACAAACATTTGTTAGATTTCATAATTGCCTTATTTACGTTGGGCCGGGCAGATATTTCACCTACAGTGGCTCAATAACCTCATCTATCTCCCAGCCCCCATCCAATGCTATCCACCTTAATCCTCCTCATTTGGGCTACCTTCCATCCATAATCCCATGGTACTTGCTTGTATTCTTCATCTGGAGTCCTTTCTCTCAGCCCATGTGTTTTTTTTTTTTTTTTTTTTTTTTTTTTTCTGTATACTTACCTATCATCTCATCCTTTCTCCTCTCTTTCCATTTATCTGTTTCCCATGATTCTCCTATCCTGGAAGCCTGGGAACCTTAGTCACACCTCATCCATTCTGCTCTGCCCAGGCTGAGCATTAAATAGGCCATTTAATCAACCAATCAGGTATGTCTTAGGTAGGTTCACAAAACAAGGATAGGTGTAACCAGATCTTGAAGGCCAGCATTACAACAACCCCCAACAGAGTATGTTATTGGCTTGTAAAAGTCAAACAGGAGGTGTTGCATAGATGGCACAGCAGTTGAGAGCATTGACTGTTCTTCAAGAGGTCTCACGTTCAGTCCTCAGCTCCTCTGTTGGGCAGCACAGCCATTTGTAACTTTAGCTCCAAGGGATCCAAAATCTCTGCCTCTGCAGGAAGCTGCACTCTTGTGCATATTACCACATGCAGATACACACACACGTGCGCGCACACACACACACACAAACATGTTTTTAAAGCCAGATAGGGATGGATATAGGTTCAGTGATGAGCACTTGAATCTTGATAGCATGCACAAGGTTCTGAGTTCAGGCTCCAGTAGGAGGCAGCTCTCTCTCTCTCTCTCTCTCTCTCTCTCTCTCTGTGTGTGTGTGTATGTGTGTGTGTGTGTGAAATGCAACCTCTCTATTTCTCTTGTGTTTCATCAAATTAGTCTTTGTTAATAGTTTGTTCCTCTTTCCAGACACTTTTTAATACATCTGCAAATATATAGAACACATATATTCTTATTCTCTAGGAGCTAGCACATACAGTATGCTATTACTTTTGCAGTTCAGACCACTGAAAATTACACAGAGGTAAGAGCTGGGCTCCATGAGATCTGGGTTATATCAACTCTAGTAGGAGTGTTAGGATCAAGCAGGCCCTTAATTGTTATCTGTATACTGTCCCATAGTCACTAAAACCACATCAAAGGTTGCTTTGCAAACTTATGCTAGAACTACTACTTGAGAGTTCTTTGGTTGCAAGCAGTAGAAACCAGTTCAGGTTCTATTGGCTATTTCCTGCTCCCCTCCCAAAAGACTTTACTAGAAAGATTCCAAATAATATTTATTTGCAAATATAATAAGCAAATAAATATTTAAACACTAAGTCTCAAGAAAGACAGCATGAACAAAATGGTATTGGGTAAGGAGTGTTCTCAGTGTCAGTGTTTGTCCATTTTAAGTTTTATATTACTGTTTAAAAGTCAAAACTTGAAATGGACTGGGATGTAGCCCAGTGGTAGAGCAATTGCCCAGTATGCGTAAGGCTCTGGGTTCCATCTCTATTACCACTAACATAAAACAGTCAACCAAACAACAAAAATAAAGCCCAAACAATTCCTGGAAGAATGTGGCTGCTCTAGAGTTCATGTGCCTCATGGGTAAAAATCCTGAATTTGTGTGCCCTCTCAGAATCTTCCATAGTTGGGGAGGTGTAGAATCAGAAAGGATGGGAGTTGAGGTGTTAGCCTTGCAATGTCAACTTTTAACCCTAGCTTCTTGCCCCCCGCTAAAGGAGGAGATGACCGCCGAGTTCTGCTATGGCACATGGAACAAGCTATCCATTCCAGGGTTAAACCCATACAGCTGAAAGGCGAGCACCATTCCAACATTTTCTGCTTGGCTTTCAACAGTGGAAACACCAAAGTCTTCTCTGGAGGTAAGAAGAGACATCCTACCTTGTGAAGTTAGTAAAGAGAGTGCCAAGAGAATGTATTTTTCTTCCACATCTTACTGAGCTTCCTATAATTTTTCTTCTGTGTATTACAGCATTTTAGTCATGTGGATTAGGATTCTATCATATTTTTTTCTCCCTGCCGTCATCCCTCCTTTTCTTCCTTGGTCTTTCTTTGGCTGAAAATTTTTCATGTTCTAATTTGTTGCAGAGAGAGGAGGCAAAAACCTTACTATATATTGTACACTGACTTTGCTTTCTATTCTGTTTTATCTCTTCTGAGATTTTATTTTTTGTTCTACTGTATTTTTAATTGTAATTGTGCCTGTTGGTGTATATACTCCTTCTATCTTTATGTAACTTCCAGAAATTGAACTTGAGTCACCAGGCTTGTGTAACAAACTCTTACCTCCTGACCCATCTTTCCAGTATAAATTTTTTATCTGGAAAGAAAGAGTCGACCATGTTGTTTTTTAGAAACACAACACATAGCTGAGGCAGAGGATGACCTTGTATGCTGACCTTCTGTCTCTCCCTCCCCAGTGCTGGGATCATAGGTACTTCCTGCCTTCCTTGCTTTCCATCTCTGTGCTGCTGTGCTGCTGTTTGTTTGGTTGATGACAAAGGATCTCAAGTAGCCCAGAGTGGCCTTAAACTCCTACTTTGAAGCACTGATATTGTAGGCCCATTGCTAACATTAGGCTTGATTTTAAAAACAAACAAGCAAACAACAATAACAACAACAAAACCTTTTTTTAAGTTGCGTTTACTTATTTATTCAGGGAGTGTGGCATGGCAAGCATGTGGACGTCAGAGGACACTTTGCTAATGTTGGTTCTCTCCTTCCACCATATGGGTCCTAGGAATCACCTGTGTATGTGTGTGTGTGTGTGTGTGTCTGTGTCTGTGTGTCTACATGAGTATATGTGCATGCATGCGTGTGCATGTTTACATATACTTGTCCATGTGTAGAGGCCAAAGGAGACCATTGGATCCTTCAGTGCTGAAGCTCTGAGCCTTTGAGGGATGCCTTGCTGTTATACCTGTGTTAGGTTTTCAGCTCCAGTTCTCATGTTCGTATAGCAAGCACTGTTAGCCACTGAGCTATCATTTTAGCCCCTACTGCTTCATTTTTAAAGATTTTTAAAGTCCCTGGCTTGAAAAGCAGCATGTTAGGCTACAGTTGGACTGGCTGATATGTAAGCCAACTTCTTGGTGATGGCTACTTCATTAGCCACTGTGTTTCTGACTACAGAATTTCTAGTACTGATGCTTGTTAAACTGCAGATTTTCCAATTGGCTTTCTGCTGTGTTTCAGAAGCATTTTAAGTGAACCCAACTGGGTTAAGGTTATACTTCAGTGTAGCACACTTGCCTAGGACATTCAAGTCACTGAGTCACTCTTAACATGACAAAAATAGGGGTGGGAGGGGACAACAGCTTTAAACATCAAGGTAAAAGAAACTGCTGAGCATACATTTTTCACTTGTCAAAATGTTATTTTACAAGGTTCATCTTCTTTTGTTTGATTTTGTTTTATTTTGTTTTGCAGTAAAGTCCTTATGTAGCCCAAGCTGGCTTTAAGCATATGACATTCCCTGCCTTAGCCTCCTGAGTATTGGGAATCCAGGCATGTGTTACCATGCCTGGTTACATGGTTCATCTTAATAATGGCCTTGAATTCACTGTGTAGACAAGGCTGGCTTTGAACTCCTGTTGTTCATATCCTGCCTTCTGAATTCCAGGATTGCAGATGTGAGCCACTGTGCTTAACTTATTTTTCTAATGATGCAGAAGTCATCCTCGAACCTGCCTTTTTTTATAGTCAGATCTCTCATTTTTTCTCAAGTCATTGCTTACACAAATTTTTTTTCTTCTTTTTTTTTTTTCAAGTTCTCTGTGTAGCCTTGGCTGTCCTGGAACTTTCTCTGTAGCTAGTCTAGCCTTTAACTTATAAAGATCCACTTGCCTCTGCCTCCCAAGTGCTGGGATGCTTACACAAATTATCATTCATTTATGTATTTTAGAATGACTTCTGAAACAATACCGAAGCTTTTTAAAATTTTAATTGTGTGTACATGATATGTATGGGCACATTGTGTATTCAGAGGTAAAAGAACAACTTTCTGGTGTTGATTGTGTTCTCAGAATTTTTTTTTTTTTTTTGAGACAGGGTTTTTCTATGTAGCTGGCTGTCCTGGAACTCTCTTTGTACACTGGAACTCAAAGAGGTCCACCTGCCTCTGCCTCCCAAGTGCTGGGATTAAAGGTGTGTGCCACCACCACCCATTTTGTTCTTTTGCTTTTACGTGAATTCAAGGATCATCAGAGGTCACCAGGCTTGTGTGGCAGATCTCTTGCCTTTGAGCCATCTCTCTCTGGCCATAAATTATCATTAAAAAAGAAAATTGACTCTTTTCCTTTGACCCTCTAGTACTCCCAGAATAAGGCCTAATGCAGTTGACCCGTCTAGCCGTTGTCCCCTTGCCAACTAAACTACTTCGGGTCTTAGGTTACATTGGGTTGCTTTTATTTGCCCCTTGTGCCTTCCCCCCTTCTAAATTTTTTCCTGATACAGGATCTCACTTGGGTCCCAAGTTGGCCTGGCCTAATGCTCATTATGTAGCTCAGGCTGGCAATCTTCCTGCCTCTGCTTCCTGAGTACAGAGTTTATAGCTCCGAGCCACACATCTAGCTTATCCTTGTCCCACTGGCAGGAGTTTAGAGTTGCTTGAGTATCTTTGATGTCTGATTCTTTCTCTCTGAACATAAAGGGGATACTGTCCTTAAAGCTAAAAGTCCCATTTCCTCACAGTTTACTCTCCTCTTCCTACTAGTTTGTGTAGTTGGACTCTTAATTCTTAAAGGACTGGATAGAATCTTTTCTCATGTCCCCAGTGCCTCATTGTATTAGGTACCTGGGAGATATTAGCTTGAGTTCAGATACATCATTAGTATGCACTCACTGGAGAATTTATAGCTAGGACTTTGAAAATTTAGAGTGGGATATGTCTTACACATGTAAGCTCTGATTGTCTTTTGCTTTATAAGCCATTTGAAGGCATATCATGAATATAGTGTTTTTAGATTCTTAGAATAAGGATATATGAGAAAGTTGTAGAAGAAAGCTTTACCATCATTTAGGATCACACTCATCAGATTTTAATGCTATGAAGGATGAGGTAGAAAAGCAAACATTTATTGGAGGCCTATCAAGTACTCTCTCTATTCTAAATGCTTTTCTAGGCTTGTATTCTTGTAATAATAGCCCAGTAAAGTAGATATTTATTATCCCTATGTTCACCTAGACAGCTGAAGCCTAGAAATGTTAAGAGCTTTTATTCCAAGTCTTACAGTTGATGGTTGCTTTGCTGGGTGTGGGGTGGGTTAGTCTGGATGAGTGAGCTGTTTGATCATTTACTTTTTCTGAAGGGCAACAGTTTATTTTGGTCTCACCCCCTGAATAATACGTCCTAAGAACTGTTACCAGGTTATACTTTATTGCTATTTAAAAAACAAAAGACAGCTCAATTTTATTTATTTTTTTTTTTAGAAAAAAACGTGTCTTTTTGAGACAGGTCCTCATGCATCCTAGGCTGGCCCTGAGCTTCCTGATCCTTCTGCCTCTACCTCCCCCACATGTAGGGATTACAAGCAGGTACCACTGTGCCTGCGTTCTTAAATTGTCTTCACAGTTTTTTCTGACACTCCTATTTTGTATTTTGTATTATGCTGTATTGTGTGTGTGTGTGTGTGTGTGTGTGTGTGTGTGTGTGTATGACAGCACATGTGTAGGACAACTTTTAGTAATTAGTTTTTCTCTTTTACCATGGGTTCTGGGGATCAAATTGAGGAAATCAGGCTTTCAAGACTGCTACCTACTGAGCCAACTTGCCAATTTATGATTGTTTTTTTCCCTTGAAACTTTAAAATTCCATATTGTCATGTGGAAGGCACCACCTTGCAGGAACTATGAAATGTCTGTCTTTTTCCTTTGCAGGAAATGATGAGCAAGTTATCCTCCATGATGTTGAAAGGTAAATAAACTATTAATGTGTAAAGATGACTGACCATTTTTTAGATGAACAAAGGCAAATATCTCCTTAGACATGTATTTTAACTTTGGAAGAAAATAATATGGAACAATGTTAGTTATCTAGAAAAAAAAGATTCCTATAATAGTTTCAGTATTATTTGGAAAAAGAAAAAGATTTGCAAAGTTGGCATACAGTTAGAGATAAGAGGGAAGGATTCTCCTCTTTATGTTTATTATTTGTACATAATATAAATGATATAGTAATATAACATAATTATTGAGTTTTTACTATCATGTACCAGGCACTGTTCAAAGGATTTTCTTGTATTGATTCATTTAGCCTTCACAAGAAGAAACATTTAACCATGACAAGAAGGAACAGAGGCCCAGAGCTGTTAGGTGACTTAAGGTCAGGTGATGCCAGGACTTGTGCACCAGCTTCTGTCTAGCTCAGAGCCAGAGCGGTGCTGTTAACTGCCATGCTAGTCTCCTGGGAGGCCTTCTCTACGTCTGCTGTCAGTAGGTCTAGCTGCTTTAAAACCTCCCCTTTGTTTTTGGAAATCTAGTACCACCCTCAAATCTCCATACAAGTGATAAGTGGAAACACAAAACTCAGTCACTTTTAAATATTCTTAGAATGAAAATTAGGAAATTTATGAAAGTAAACCTTTAAACACACACATACATATTTTATGCATACATATTATATACTTTGAACACTACCTCTGAGCTAATTCCATATCTTGTTGGTTTATTTGGGTTGAATGTCTCCTGGGAATGAAAGAAACTGAACCCAGGAGCTGGGCCTCTGCACCCTGTATGTGCCTATGTGCTTTTCTCCTCTCTGTTTCTCAGCAGTGAGACCCTGGATGTGTTTGCTCATGAAGATGCAGTATATGGCTTGTCAGTGAGCCCAGTGAATGACAACATTTTTGCCAGTTCTTCAGACGATGGCCGGGTTCTCATTTGGGACATCCGGGAGTCTCCCCATGGAGGTAGGTCATTGTGTATCAAGTTCATGGTATATTTGCTTTATAATCTCTGAATAACATCCAGAGAAAAGAAATGTGGGCCTCTCACATGCAGCACAGACAGGTGACACTGGAGGGCCATCCTGCCCTGAGAAGTCAGAAGTGGAACACATTTGCCAAATATTCTACAGCTACCATGACTGCAAATCCTGCACCTTGGCACTTAGTAGCCCTAGGAGCAGAAGATTTGATGCTTCCTTGTAGGTGGTGGCCACCAAAGGCTCCTCTTATGTGGTGCCAATCCAATCCACATATTTTGGGTTGTTTACAGAGAACAGGAGCAAGGTACTGTGAACTCCTTGCAGATACAATTTTAAGCTTGTTCTTTTGTTTAAAAAAACACACACCCTCACCTCCATGTGGGATTTTAAAGTGTTGGCAAGTGCTGAAGAGCAGTCACTGAACACTGAACACTGCACCTCCGTAGGTGCTTTTTCAGTTTCTGAGTGGAAGACTTGTTTTATCAACTCTCAAGTTCCTCAGGAAATGCATCTTCTTAGCTTCTGTCTTGAAGAGTGATTTCTCTCTTACTGTCACCAAACGCTGTTTCTTCTAGTTCTACCGTCATGCCCACCTCTGTAATGATCAAACTAGTAACTTGTAAACCCACAGTTACTATCTTGCCTTCTTTGTTTGGCAGGACCTCAGTCTGTGTTCCTCATATATCAGACATTTACACTGATGGGCTGTCTCAAGGTTCAGGATATAAAGAAGCCTGTCCTTGGGGTTGGCAGAGCAGCTCACAAAGGACTGCGTCTGTGGCTGCATCGTGCTTGCATGTAGACCATTTTCTGTTCTGCATTGCCTGATGGCTGAGGTGGCTAAGTGCTTCCTGTGCGCAGGGTTGCGCACAACCGTATTTACAAATCATAGATGAAGAGGTGCTTTTTTTTGTTTGTTTTTGTCTTGATTGATTGTAACAGATCCCAGAGAAGAATATTCTTTCAAGGTAGCAAAGTGATTCTTTCCTCACAGGGAGCAAAGGGGTTCAGGAGTTCCAGGTCAAGTTGATTAGGGACTGTCTGGATTCAAGGGCAGCTCAAGTGTTAAATTTGTAACTCAGGTTGGTCTTGAACACTCAGTCCTCTCTCAATTACAGAAAATGGGGTACCAGGCTCTTTCTTTTTTTCTTTTCTTTTCTTTCTTTTTTTTTTTTTTTGATACTGGAGGTCAAAGTCAAACACAGTTCTGCCCTAACCATTCAGGTATTATCATGAACCAGAAGGGAAACTGTATTATTGCTTGCCTTGCCTTGCCTTAATTTTAATTTTTCTTTTTTTCTTTTTTTGAGACAGGGTTTCTCTGTGTAGCTTTGGCTGTTCTGGACTCGCTTTGTAGACCAGGCAGGCCTCAAACTTACAGAGATCTGCCTGCCTCTGCCTTCCTGAGTACTAGGTTTATAGGTATATACAACTGTGCCTGGCTTATCTTAATTTTTTACTGTTTCACTTTGTTTTCATTAAATTAATTTGTGTATAATACTTGCAATTTTATGAATATTAAAGGAATAATAACTTTACCATGAGTTGGTTGTGAAATTTTTCTCAGTGGAATTCGTTTTTACTTCTGTAAACAGCTGACTTTCCCCTTTGAAGCTAAATGGGGATTGCTCTTGTGGGGCTTAGGGAGACATGAAGATAGGTGCCTCATGGGTTATGCTCTCCACAGCAGTGATAGAGTGGTGTCTCAGGTGACATGATTGTAATTTCTATTTTCACAGAGCCCTTCTGCCTGGCAAACTACCCATCAGCCTTTCACAGTGTCATGTTTAACCCTGTGGAGCCCCGGTTATTGGCCACAGCCAATTCAAAGGAAGGAGTGGGACTGTGGGACATTAGAAAGCCTCAAAGGTAAGTCCCCTGACTCAGAAGCACTTCAGACATGCATTTTTCATTTCTCAGGGAATAGAATCTGCAAATGTTTCAAGAACCTGTATAGCAACTGAGCTCAGTTGGGCATCTCTTAAAATGGTCTGCTTATTTAAAGCCAGGAGAGCCTACTCCTAAGTATCAGATGGATGAGAGACCCACTCTGCTTCTTGTGAAGTCAGACGTTTTAGTCTGGGACTCTAGACAGGGTCATTCCTGGGCAAGTATAAAGAGTTAAAAACCTCCCTTGTCCCCTCCCTACTTGTCCAGGAGCTTGGGTGGGAGGTAGGGGTGGAGTGTTCCAAGCTAGGGTTTCTTCAGGCCACAGGATGTCCCTCCTACCTAACTCCCAAAATTAAATGTGCTATCTATTAATGTATATATAGTTTTTGACAAAATCCACAAAAGGATTAGTGCGTACAAGTTAACAGCTAGTATTATGTGATACTAGGGAGCTAATTTGTTTAAGTACACTGGCACAGTTCTGAAGCACTAATTAAGGGACTTCAGGAGTCATTAAAGTTATTAAAAGAGGTTCTTTTTTGTCCCCAAAATCCTGTGATGGGGGCAGGGCCTCTTTTGGCACTTAGTCATAAAGCTTGCCTTGTTTATAAAAGGCAGTTAACTTCTTTGGAAATCTTGTGTGGAGATAAAACTCTGTGAAACAGTATTGCAGGGTGGCGTGCAAAGTAAGCAGGGTTCTCATTTATTTAACGGGCCTTTGATGAAACAGCGGTTAAACACAGAGGATTACCTTCCTTGATTTTCAGTACTGGCTGCTTCTCTTCACAGGGCAGTTGGAGTTCAGGGAGTTGGAAGTACTGCAGCAGAGGAGTTGAGCAGGGCTCCCTGAGGCTCCACAGGGTTGAGGAGATTGCTTCTGCACTCTATTGCACATTCCCTCACCCCTGCTGATTTTCTAGTGCATATAGTGGCAGGCCCCCTCATGTCCTTTGCACTGTGCGCCTAAGGAGGGCACTGTCTGCAAAGAAGACAGTCTCTTAGGTTCAGCTTAGTGCTCTCTGCTGGTTCAGAACTATGATTCTTTCTAAAAGACAGACTTGAGGTCAACTATTTGGACCAGCCGTCTCCCAGCTTGCTTGTCTGCTCTACTTAGAATTGCAATGGATAGCTGGCAACTGGAGTGGAGCACTGAGGTGGTCTCCAGCTGAAAGCTTGAGTGGTTTATGATGTCACAGCAGTATCTGAGAGGAGTATGCTAGTGTCTTCATTCTCATCCTCCCCCTGATTCCCCAGCCAGTTCCCTGCTGTGTACTGGTTGAGCCATTTCCCTTTCCTCTTGGCTCCTCACTGAATGTGGTTTCTTTTAGAATTCCTAAGACATTGTCATGTTTGCTAGGTAGTAGGAAGAAGGTAAAAGGATATTTGGGAGCAATTCTAGGTCGGGCTCTTGTGTAAGGGTGATGTGCAGAGGAAGAGGCGGGGGTGGGAGAACAGGGCCTGTAGGAGGGCCCCAGGCCCCTGACTGATGATTACCATTTTACTTATACAATGACATATGTTGAATTTAGAGCTTCTATGTAGGAAAGTGTAGAGAAAAGAGGAAAAATCCATTTGAATGTACATTAGTTTTTGTTTCTTCTTAGTCTGTAGTCACTCTCTAAAGTCACATTAAATACAGTGAATGCAGTGAACAGTTTATGTGTCTTTTTAGAATATAATTTAATACTAATACAAGCAAGTATGGATGGATGAAGGAGACACGTAATAATACACATGTTCAACTTCCCCCCATTTATTTGTTGTATGTATGTGTGTGGGTGCATGCACACTCATTCATGTTCCACAGTACAAGTGTGGAGGTTGGAGGACAATGTGTGGGAGAGAGAGCTTCCTCTACCATATGGGCCTCAGGGGTTAAACTGGAGATCATCAGGCTTGTCTGTCAGCAAGTGCCTTAAACCTCTTTCATCTCCTGGCCCCCACCTTTTTCTTCTTTTTATTTGTTTGTTTGTTCTTAAGGGAGAGTCTCAGTTTGTAGCTGTGGATATCCTGGAACTATGTAGATCAGGCTGACCTTAAACTCACAGAAAGTTTAAGGAAGCACCCACACTCAGCTAGCTCAATTTCTTTTTTCAGTTCATTGTCTATATTAGAGATTTTTCACGTGAGTACTTACAGATCTGGCACATTCTTCAAGAGCTATATATTCCATTAGTAGTATGTACCTCAAAGCTAAAACTTGGTTCTTATAAACAATGCTGTGTTGAACTTGGTTTGACCTGTTTTGACCTACTTTTGCAAAATGCCTGTGAGGAGTTGGTACATAAAGGGTGTGTTTCACTTTAAAATTATTTTTGTGTATTTTTATGTATATGTGTATGAAGGTGAGAGGATGGGTACCATGGTAAGCATGTGGGGTTAGAGAACAGTGTGCAGAAGTTGGTTTTCTCCTTCTTGCGGGTTTAGAGGATTAAACTCGGGTCAGGTTGCAGGCTTGGTGGCAAACGCCTGTATCACCTGAGTCCCTGGAGGTAGGATATGGTATTTAAGTTTCCCTCTCTCTTTTCTTTCCTTCCTTTTTATTTTTAATTTTTTTTTTTTTGAGACTGCATTTCCTGTAGCCCTTGCAACCCAGACTGAGCTTGAGCTCCGATCCTCTACCTCTTTTGAAGCCTAGGATCATCAACATGAACTGTCACTCTCAGTTCCTTCTCTTCCTCCCTCCTTTCTTCCTTTCCTTCCCCTTTGTTTTCTTCTATCAGGAATGTACTGTGTAACCTAGGCTGGCCCTGAAATTTAAAAAATATACTACTGTTATTATTTTTACTATTTTTCATACTGCCACTACTCTTGCCTTTATTGTGGGGAGTATACTTACACCGTGGCATGTGTATGGAGGTCCAAGGACAACTTTGGAGAGTCAGTTTTATCTTTTTGCTGAGGGTTCTGGGGATTGATCTTGGGTCTTCAAGCTTGGATTGCAAGAGTTTTTATCCACTAACCATCTTGCCTCCCTAGATATTGAACTTTGATCTTACTGTCTCTACCTCCCAAGTGATTACAAATGTGTGTCATCATGCCTTAGGAAGGTGTTTTTTTAATTTTTTTATAAGAAAGTCAAATTGAACCCTCACCACAAAAGGCAACAGTGATTTAAAATTCTCCCAGCTATATTCAGACCTGTATCAACAAACTGATACTAGTCTTCTAGGGTAGATAATACGTATTGTTTTAATTTTTTCTAAAGTTATGGCTGGAATTTTGTGTTCTCTTTGGGAACCTATAGGTTTTTAAGCACATTAAAAAGAAAAGCATCTAATAAGGTCGGTGGCAGTCTAGACTGAGTCTGTTTTTGGAACCATGAGAATGAGATCTCTGCCTTGTTATTTCAGCTCTTAGAGGGCTCTGTTGGTGCTGGGATGAAAGGGACATGGAGTACTCTCAGAGCCTTCTTAACTTCACATGTGCTGGAGTTAAGGGGCTCACTTACAGCTCTTCTCTGTCTGAATCCCCTCAATACAAGTTGGTGTAGAGAAGGGAGAGAGGGCTGTCAGTCTTTTAAGGCTTGAACAGGATAGATCCATTTCAGAGATACTCACAGAAAGAGATATTAGGAGTCTTATAAATCCCTTATAATTGCAAATAAAATTATAACTAATCTGAGAGATCACATGCAATATTTTTTTTTTCCTCAAGGACAAAAAGATTTCACTTGGTGCTGTAGTGCATGCCTATAGTCATGCCTACAGGAGACAAGGAAGACGGATCTCTTGAGTTCAAGGCCAGCCTTGTCTGTAGAGTAAGTTCCAGGAGAGCCAGGGCTACACAGAGAAACCTTGTCTCCAAAAACCAAACAAACTAGAGCTAAATGATATTATTGCACTGGGAATGGTAGTACACACCTTTGATCTCAGCACTTGGGAGGCAGACGCAGGTGGATCTCTATGAGTTGGAGGCCAGCCTGGTCTACATAAGGAGCTCCAGAACAGCTAAGGCTACATAGTGAGACCCTGGCTTTAGTTTTTTGTTGTTGTTGTTTTAAATAAAGGAAAAAAAAGAAAAGCTTTTTATCAGGTTTCGTGGAGACCTCAACCCAGAAAGATAAGTTGCTTGAGATCCTGAGGATTCTAGGTGTAGTCTGCTGTGATTCTGTACTAAGTTTATAAGTTATCTCCAATTTATAATAGTGTGGGTGTGGGTGAATTCAAGGCCTACTCTGAAGAGCTATTGGACTCATAGAAATATAATTTTCTTAAGAGCCATGAAGAGGCCCTTCCACTGAGTACCTCTCTTTCTAGCCCAATTTATGGGTATAGAGTTGGTCAGCATTTTCTTTTGCCTTCTCCTACACCAGACTGCTCCACTTTAGCTTGAAGCTAAGAAGGCGTATGAACACCGTCATTCTGTTCCACTGCTGCCATGAAATAAACCTATGAGAGCCTGGTTAGCAGAATAAAAGCTTAGGGGTACAAAGGACTTGGATTAGCATCTGGTCTGAGTTCCTGAGGGAACTATGCAGGAAGAAGCTGAAGAGCTTGAGTTTTTCCTTTCCAGCGCAGGTGTGAAGCGTAAAGACACCAGCAGAGTAGATCAAGGCAGCAGACGTTAGACCCTGAGCTGAGCTGAGCTATGTCACGTTTCATTACCAGGGATAATGACAATTATGCCTCATCACAGGCCTGTGCCACCACATGTGACTAGGTTCTAAGTTCTGTCTTTTAAAAAATACTTTTCTTTTGAAAATTATTTTATGTGTGTGAATGTTTTACCTGCATATATGTATGTGCACCACTTTGAAAAGTTAAAAGATTTTTATATATCATTGGACCTTTTTTTCATAGTAACAGGCAAAACTTACAGGTTCTCCTTTACTTCTTGATATATTCAGGGTCCCACCATTTCTTGAAAGCTTAATATTAGTTTTGAGTCCTCAGATGACTTGCCTGGCCCTATAGACTTACAGTAAATTTAGCTTTAGGAGTTTGGGTGTTGATGCCTGGGCCATAGGGAGGGAAACGTGCATATAATTGATTAAAAGAGAGAGCTTCACATCTACAAGTATATTTCACACACAGAGACAATATGTCATTGATTCCATTTGGATAATTTCTGATGTGTTTTCACAACTATCCTCCTTTGTCAATGCCAACATCCCACTCTGTCATGCTTGGACTGTTGCAATAGCCTTGGAATAATTTTTAGAACTGAAGTCCTGTAGTTCTAGACAATTGAGAGAAAGCAAAGCTTCCCACTGTCGCTGGCTATCTTAGTCCTTCATTTCCTGTTTTGGCTGTCTCTTCCGCCATCTCCTTTCCTTTCAATCTTATTACTTTCTGTCAGGAACTGTTCTATGTCAGTAGCAGTCTCTTAGCTTTGACAATTTCTCTTAATAATAATAAAACTAGGCAAGTTAGGAATTCCTATATAGATTTACCTTATTAGATAATATTTTAGGTATTGTATAAATGACATGTAAGAAAATGGGCAGTGAGCAAGTACAAATTCCTACTTGTGTGGCTATTTTTTGTCTACTTGACACAAGCATAGACTTATCTGGGAAGAAGGAATCTCAGCTAAGACATTGCCTCCATCAGATTGGCATGTCTGTGGGACATTTTCTTGACTGATGATAGATGCGGGAAGACCTAGCCACTGGGGTGGTGCCATCCTGTGTAGGTGTTCTTGGCAGGAGGTATAAGAAAGGTATCCTGGGAGCAATCCAGTAAGCAGCCGCCCTCTGTGGTTCTGCTTCAGCTCCTGCTTCTAGACTCCTCCCTAGATTCCGATGCTGGTGGGCTGCAACCTGTAAGCCAGATAAACCCGCCCCTCCCCAGGTTGCTTTGTTTTTATCACAGCAACAGAGAAGCAAACCAGGGCACAACTCTCAGAGGAAATTGCTCAGAGGACCTGGTCTGGTTCTTAGGACCGCTAGGTTAAAGTGTCTGCTCTTTGAGACCTGTGCCAATCCTACTTCAATAGAGACCAAAATAAATGTTAACTCCTTAATTTTGGACAAGCCAAGCAATTTCTGCCACATTGCATTTGAAGGCTCCCACAATATTATAAAATATTAGAACCTTGTGTCTGATATTTGCTTCAACTTGAAAGAATGAGGCTTTCTTGACCTTGACCATATTTTTCAGATTACAAGGCTATCAAAGTGGACAAAGAATTTGAGACAGGGTCTTACTGTATTGCTCTGGCTGGCCTGGAAAACAATATTGACCAGAGATCTGCCTGCCTCTGCTTCCACTTCCCAAATGCTGGAATTAAAGGCATGCCACTATGCCCAACGAAGTAGACAGATTTCTTTTCTTTTTTACTGTTTTTATTATTATTTATGGTTACATGTATCTGTCTACATATGAGGACAGAGGGATGTCAGAGTTCCTGAAGCCGGAGTTACAGGCAGTTTTGAGCTGCCAGATGTGGGTGCTGGAACTCAAACTCAGGTCTCCTGCAAGAACAGTATGTGCTCTTAACCATTAAACCATCTCTCTAAGCCCAAGACAGATTTCTTAAATAAGGGGACCTCTGGTCCCCTCAGGCACTTGAACTCACACATTACTTTTTTTTTTTCAAAAGTCCTGTAAAAGCACTATAAAAGAAAAGCATTACTGAGGCCTGGTGGTAGTGGTAACACACCTTTAATCCCAGCACTTGGGAGGTGTATCTCTGAGTTCAAGACCAGCCAGGTCTACTGAGTAGATTCCACGACAGTCAGGGCTACACAGAGAAATCCTGTCTCAAAAACCAAAAAATAAAAAAATCATTACTAAATTGGATTTCATTAAAAATAAGGACTTCTGTTCATCAAAGATAGCATTATATCTGTGAAAAGATAAGCCGAGGACAGGTATTATATTTGTAATATATATATTGAATAAGAATTCATATCAAGAGTATATAAAGAAGTATGAATCTATAAAAAAGATAGAATTCTATTTGTAAATAATTTTATTTTTTTAATTTTTGAATGTATGTGGGTATTTTGCTTACATGAATGTCTGTAAGCTATTTGTGTGTCTGATGCCCAAAGAGGTCAGAAGAAGGTATAGGACTCCCAGGCACCGGCATTATAGACATTTATAAGCCAAATGTAAGTGCTGGGAATTGAACCCAGGTCCTCTGGAAGGGCAACCAATGCTTAACCACTGAGCCAGCCCTCCAGCCTTTAAGTTCCAGTCTTTAAAAACAGCAGAAAAGCTATATCAAATAAGATAGCCAAACAGACAATAAGCTTTTGAAAGTTCAAAGTTTCTGGCTCACAGCTTCAGTCCCAGGACTTGAGAGGTAGAAGCAAAATAGACCAGGAGTTAAAGGTCATCTTCACTTGAGTGGCAAGTTCAAGGCCAGCCTGAGTTAATGAGACTGTTTGAAAAGGAAGGAAGAAAAGTTAAAGATTAAAGCTTTTCGACTTGGTTATTCAGGATGTAACTGAAAATTCTCGGAATGGTTACAGTGGAAAAGACTGGTAGTGTTGACAAAGCTGTAACACTAATGAAACTCATATTTTAGGCAAATCTAAATAGGTACAGCTGTCAGGGCAAACTGTCAGTGTGTACTGAAGCTGAACATGTGATCCAGCAACCTCACTCTTAAATCTACCTAAGAGATATGGTTATGTCTTTTCACTACAATACATAGATAAATATAGGAGTACCCCAGAAGCTGAAACAAGCCCAAGTGTCCACTAAAGGAAAGTGGATAAACAAAGTGTACAGTAGCCATATAATAACACTGGACAAACATGAAAAGAACAGACTGTTGCTGTACACACTGGTGTAGATGAGCCTCATGGTTACAATTTTGAGTGAAGGAAGACAGCTCATCTACAAAGGCTGCCGTCTGTGATTCCATTTGTGTGGTGTTTAAGGACAGGCAGATTGTAGGTGTTTTAGAATAATGGTTACCCTAGGGTAGGGTATTGACTGAACTTGCCGTCATATCTTGATTTGGGAGAGGTCCATTGGAATATACTTATGAAATTACATATTTAACTATATACATGTAGAATTAGTGCATAGCACTATATCATGTTAATTGTTTTGTGTAGCACTGAGGCTCAAACCCCAGGACTTCACACTACACAAATACTCTACAGGTGAGATACATGCCTAGCTTATGTTGTATCTTAAAATAAGTTTGACAAAAAGGAATCCAAACTGGAAGCTGCAAAACCAACCATGTAGACAAGGAGAAAATGCCTTTTGTCTGCAGAATGCAGCAGTCCTACATGAACATGGAGGTCTCTGTCTGACTTAGGATAGCTGGCTAAGTCTGATCGTTCACCTCCACACAACTTTTAGACTGATACTCTAAATATTGTTCTTTTTATTATTTTGTTCAGTACCTCTGCTATACTGTACTATATTACAAAATGAACAAAAAGGAAACCCTATGAAGTTACTACTCTAGGGGAAAAATAATCCAAGGCTTCTGTTGCTTTCAATGAGTATTTACCTTATTCCCATGATTCCAGTGCTTGTAACAGCGCTCATTAACTCTATAGAGAGCTGACTTGAAGGGACAAAGAGAGAACAGATTTTAGATGGTACAGTAGAAAATGACAGCAGAAAACCAGGCCTCATTGGAGTTTAGTTGTCAGATCAATTAGCTTTAGTCAGAGGCCAGCTAGTTAGCTCCTCTGTCCGTTTCCTTCTCTCTCCCGTTTCCTCTCCCCTTCCCTCTCTTCTTTATTCCCTCTTTCTTCCCTTCTATTTTCTTTGTATTTTGAGAACAGGTATCACTGTGGAGCCCAAGATAGCCTTAATTTCTGGCAGCCCTCCTCCTGCATCAGCCTTCCAAGTGCTCGGGTTACAAGTGTGAGCCACCATACCTGGCTTAGCTATCCTCTTCTCCCACTCATCTTTACCATTCAGCCATTACATAAGTATTCCACCCACTAGAACACTTGTTAAAAGCCTGCTTTCTCTCCAGCACTATGTTCCATTCTCCTTTGCTTTTATTAATGCTGTCCTCACTTTAACAGTTTTTCTGGGTAAAATCCTTGAGTCTTGCATAAGTTTCCTGTCTTTACCCATCCTTTGATTATGCCTCTTGAGTTCCAGAAGCTTCTTTCCATTTCATAGCCATTACCTTCTTCCTGTAGGTGCTGTCCACACTGGCTCTTCACTTGGCCTGTTGTTTTTAGAGCAGATCCTTAAACCTCACTTTTTTGCTGTTGTCTTTTACCTTGCTTGGGTATCTTTGTTTGTGTTCATATCCCCAGAGCCTATATTGTATAGGATGCTATAAAAATGTAAATAGTTTTTGAATGAATAATCTATTTCACTAGATAAAAAATGAAGCTGCTTAAGCAGTCTGCCCTTCTCTGTGCAGTCTTTCTCCTCCGTAGATATTCCTCTCCAACATACAAGCAAACATAGGATAATATGTCCTTTTTTTCTTTTTGATTTATTAAAAATTTTGTTTTATAGTTTTATGGGTATTGTGTTTGCATGTGCAGCATATGTGTGCCTCGTGCCTGTAAAGGCCAGAAGAGGTCATTGGGACCTTTGGAACTGGAGGTACAGGTGGTTGTGAGCCATCATGTGAATGCTGGAAATCAAACTCAAGTCCTCTGTAGAAGCAGCCAGTGCTCTCAACTGCTGACCCATCCCTCCATCCCCTTCTTTCTGATTTTTGTTACAGGGTCTTGTTTTGTAGCCCAGAATGTCTTGGAACTCATGGTCCTCAAGCCTCAGCCTCCCAAGTGCTAGAATTACAATTTTCTGTCACACACTGTTCTCCTTTCTTGATTATTCTCTATCCAGTTCATTCCTAGTTACCAAGATCAAGTTATAACCCCTCAGAGAAAACTCCCTCACTAGACCTTCCTGTCAGGACCTTCAAAAGCTTGTTCTTTGTGTTCTTAGCACCTAGTGTGGTGTTGCCACAAGGTATGTATGTAGTGGGTCCAATTTCCCCTTACTCTGAGGGGATTTCTTTCTCTAGTCAAAGTCTCTGGAGAGAACTTGAGGCCTGCAGCATTCATGTTGGGTGAGTCACTCGCCACTTTTGCTCTTATTGGTTACTAAGTGACTGTGTGTTATTGTCAGTGAAACCAGTTTATATCTTTGCTGTCCTTTCCAGGGTGCAAGGACTATTTCCCAGAAAGAGATGTTAACCTGCTCTATAGTTCTTGATTTTTCTCCAAAATTTTAAGGACAGGACCTTTAAAATATTTTATTCAGCTTTAACCTGTAGTGCATAGCATAGAACTTGGGACATTATGGAAACTTAGTAAATGTTGAATAAATACATAGTGCTATACTCAGACCTAAATACTTTGTTTTCAGTGTTCTTTTTAGGACAAGGGTGGGATTAAGACTATGTAGTCTAATATTCAGCCTCTCCAGCCTCGAACTGTGTACTTCCAAAGTGTAATAACAAGGACCGAAATCCTGTGTCTAAGGAGTAACTCCTTAGGAGAAGGTCCACACATTCTTGTTGGGTTTTGAATGTAAGGGAGGAGGCCAGGTATCCTAGTAAAGTTGATTTCTAGCTTTAAGGCACAAGATGGCGCTGTGAAATCAGTTTTGCTCATGGGTGGACTCCAGACTCACATGCCCTCCCCACCTCATGATCATCAGACATCAGGATCACCTGGTTGCTGCTTAAATCGCTCTACTGAAATTTGTGTCCAGAGATTGAATTATTGGTCTAGAGCAGTGACCATTTAATACAGTTCCTTATGTTGTCGTGATACTCAACCATAAGATTATTTTCGTTACTACTTCATAACTGTAATTTTACTACTGTTATGAATTGAAATGTAAATAGTTTGGAGATAGAGATTTGCCAAAGGGGTTGTGACCTGAAGGTTGAGAGCCACTGGTCTAAAGTGAGACCTATGAACTGCTGGTTTTAAGTAAATACTCTATAAGCAATTTTAGCAACTTGGCTTTTCTCTAGCAGTGAATGACCTCTGTGGTTAGCTAGAGAGGTCCATGTTGAATATGCTGCCAAGTTTACGAATACCTATGGTCTTTGGGCTTTAGGTCAGAAGACATTATGGAGTCGGTTTCTCTTCCTATGAGTATATGGGTTCCAGGGATCCAGCTCAGTTCCTCAGCAGCACTTTACTCCCTTAACCTCTCTCTTTTTTTAAAGATTTATTTCATGTATGTGAATATTCTGGCTGCAGGCACCACTTGCATGCCTGGTGCTGGTGGAAGCCAGAAGAGGACATTGGAACTAGAGTTATTTATTTGTGATTGTTATTGGTGTTTGTGAGCCACCTTGTGGGTATTGGGGACTGAACCCAAGTCCTGAGCAAGAGCTACAATTACGCCTCACCACTGAGCATCTCTCCACTTTTGTGTGTGGGTGTGTGTGGGGAAGTCCTTTTGTTTGAGATAAGATCTCATTACGTATTTGGTGGCCTTGAATTTTATGTAGCTTAGACTGGCCTTGAACTTGTGGTCTTTCTGCTTTATTTTTTCAGTGTTGGGATCATAGACCTTCACTGTAGTGCTTCCCAAAGCTTCTCTCTTTCCTTTAAAGGTAGCTAGGTTTGAACTTGCTGGGCAGACAAATGTCAGGAGCTGTATGAACCTTTAAGAGCCAAAATCTCTTAGTGTTTTGTTGTTGTTGTTTGAGTTAGGGTCTCACTGTGTAGTCTTGGCTGCCCTGGAACTCACTGTGTAGTCCTAGATGGCTTT
The DNA here is from genome assembly GCF_030254825.1 of Meriones unguiculatus. Lineage (NCBI taxonomy): Eukaryota > Metazoa > Chordata > Mammalia > Rodentia > Muridae > Meriones > Meriones unguiculatus. Next base: position 87,148,336 of record NC_083355.1, on the reverse strand, counting down.
AAACTAGTAAAGATATGCTTGCCTCTGCTTTCTGAGTGCTGGACTTAAAGATATGACACCTCACCTAGTTAAGGATTTAAAAAAAAAATAATCTAAGTCAAGAGTTTTATAGACTGCCACTCTTGATCATTTAGATAATACATTCAAGAGCTGTTTATTAAATGCCAGCTATGTACCTGGCATTGCTTTAAAAGCTTAAAATTTCCAAGAAAAAGATATAAATACCTAACAGTCTAGCGGAAAAAGACAAGCCTGTAAAACCTATGTATGTGAGATAGTAATTGGTGTAATAGAAGAAAATGAAATGGGCAAGTGTTGCTACTTCTGTTTAGTTGTCTTTCTACAGAGAGTGTTGGGGAAAGACCCGTCCATAGAAGGAAGCATCTGAATAAGAGGAAAGTAAAAATGACTCTTGCTCACACTTAGAGAACATTCCAGGTGTCAGGATCTTGCAAGTGCAAATGTCCTACAGCAGAATCATTTCTAGTGTGGTCTAGGGGCACAAAGGGAGTACATCTTGATGAAGTGGAGTAAGGTAAGAGTGTGAGGAAAGGAGGATGGAGTCTTGAGAAACTGGAGACAGAAGGACCTTGTCTCTCATCCTTGATGGTTTTCACTGTGAAACAGGGACGTCTGGAGAGTTCTCCACAGAAGAATACTGTGAGGAGATGCAGGTCAGGGTCTGTCAGGCAGAGCAGAAGTGGGTCAGGAATGGAGGCAAGGCTCTGGAGAGATGACTCGGCGGTTAGGAGTACGGCTGCCCTTCCAGGGATCCTGAGTTCTATTCCCAGCACCCACAGGGTGACTTTACAGCCAACCATTTGTAACTCACTCTCAGGGATCTTCCTTCCACGTCTGGCCACCTCTGATACTGCACGTGTATGCACAGCATATAAGCAGGCAAAACACTCATATACTTAAGTATAATAAAATTTTTTTTAATTAAAATGAAAGAATGGAAGCAAGGAGGTTTAGTAGCAAGTTCTTTCAATAATCTAGTGCAGCATGAAATCAGTTGGGATGGTCATAAAGAATTTATTAAATACAAAAACAAGTAAAATAGAAAGTTGGCATATAATAGTGCTACATAAGTGTGGGTGTACTGGGAAGCGGTGTAAAATGCATTTATTACCAAAGACATTATAAAAATATCTGAAAACCATGGTGAGGCAATCATGCTGTCAGCCAGAACAACTAGCTTTTTCAAAAATCATTCTCGGTGAGCGGCTCCTGTTTGAAGCACACTTCCTCTTGCATCATCCTGTCTCATTGGCCAGTAGTCTGATGACCCCTTTCTGTCTTCTTTTATTTTCAGGCATTTTTTCCCCCTAAAAGTTCTTGGAAGGTGAATATAGTTTTATGATCCTTTTCTACTTGGGATCTTCCAGTCCCCTCTCCCTTTGCTGCTTTCCTCCTTATCATTCCTTTAGTTTTGTGGTCTTGTCACCTAATGCTGTCTGTGTCCTCCTGACTCAGGGGCTGCCTGCTTACCTTCAGATCTTCCTCTCCACCCCTGTACTATTTCTGTTGCTAGTAGCAACTTCCATCTCAGCCTCCTTCCTCCTGTTTTTCCCTTTCTTGCTGCTTACAATTATTCACTGTGTTTCTTCAGGTCCCCCCCCCCCAAAGGTCAGAACTTGTGGCTTAAGGATATCTTTTAGACAAATTCTCACTGTGTTCACCAAGCTGGCCCCAACTTCATAGTAATCCCCCAGCTTTAGCCCCCTGAGTGCTGGGATTAAAGGCATGTACCACCTTGCCCTATATGGGTATTTGAAGGTTGCTCCTTCTGTTTGGTTGGTTTTGGTTTTTTGAAACTGGGTGTGTGGTCTCAAATTGTGATCCTCCTGCCATAACCCCCAACTGATAGAATTATAGGTATCTGCCACCACAGCTGGTGGGGTTTTTGAATAAACCAAGCTGCCTGAAGAACTCAGTGGGTCCCTGATGTTATGAGAAAATCATAAGTAATCCTAGAAGACAGCTATTATAGCACTGCCTCTTAATTCCTTTTTAAGGATTAAAACCCTTTGGGCTCCAAAGTGAAAAACCCAGGATCTGGAATACTTCCCATTAGGGAATGTTCCTTTTCTATAAGATAACGATTAGACATGATTTCAATACCTGCCATCCATGTTTTCTTCATAGATAGGCTAGATATTCCATTTGATTATGCAAAGATATCTCTGTTAGAAATTTCATTAACTCCTTCAGTAAAATTTAAATTTCTTGATATTCTAGCTATTAAATATCTAGATATTCTAGCTATTAAAATTCTAAATATTCTAGATATTAAAATTCTAGATATAAACTCAGACTCATAATGAATCATCTTCAGGGTACAATATATTTGTTCAGTCACAGATCATAGATTTTAATGTGATTTTTTTTTTTTTTTCAGGCTAGTTGTCCAGAAGGTCTTATTCCCCTCAGGCTGGTTTCATTTTTGGGAATAAGGGTCAGACTGTTTTGGAAAAACAAAAACATCTTCTGCTCAGAAGCTTGGTTCTGAGTCTAGGGATATGAGGCCAGCATGGAAGCATAGCAAGACCCAACTAAAAGTGAAGAAAAGAAAAGAAAGGGGAAAGAGTGCTTTTTGTAGAGCAGTACTGACAGTGGCAAAGGAAAGAGAGGAGTGAGACAAGGAGAGGGAGGGAGAAGGGAAAAGGTGAGAAGGAGATGGGAGAGATTCATTTCTTCTTCTCCTCCTCCCCTTCCTCCTCCTCTTCTTCTTCTTCCAGCTTATATACAAGAAATATCTTGGGGGTTTATCGGGCTACTAAACACAGTTCAATGGATAGTAAACCTATTTTCTAGTATCTCCTAGGATTCTTTGTGATCTAGAGATTACAAAATGCTTTAGGAACTGATGTGCAGTTTTTCTTCCTATGATAGACTTCACTTTTGCCTATGCAGTATGAACCAGCTCTGATTCAGTTGGAATAGCAGTGCCTTGACCCACATGATGGAGAAATAGGTGCCAGTCTGTTTTAGAAATCTTGTTGGCATCATCAGGCAGCATTAGATAAGTTATGTAGTCATGGAATTATGGTGATGTAGTCTGTGGAGTCTACACTTAGCAATTTTTTCAGTTTCCCATTGTGGTAGTTTGAATGAGAATTCCCACATAGGCTTGTAGATTTGAATGCCTCCAGGGAATGGCACTGTTTGAAAGGATTAGGGGTGTGGCCTTGTAGGAAAAAAGTGTGTCACTGGCTGTGGACTCTGAAGTTTTCAAAAGTCCAAGCCAGGCCCACTGGCTCTCTTTCTTCTTGCTGCCTATGGATCGGGAAGTAGAATCATCAGCTACTTCTCTAGCCTACATGCTGCTATGATGATATTGGACTAAACCACTGAAAATGTAAGCCAGCCCCAATTAAATGCTTTCTTTTATAAGAGTTGCTGTGGTCCTGGTGTCTCTTCACAGCAGTGAAACACTGACTAAGACACCATATTGAGCTGGACATGATATTCCTAATAACGTCCTTGGCCTATTTCTTTTCCAAGACTTAGTCTTGGGCAAAAATTTGTATCCTTTTAGAGCAACAAACAGGTCCGTCTGAGTATTGTCTTCCTGTAGCTTAAACAACAAGGAACAAACCAAGTACTGGAGTCACAGTACTGTGGCCATGGAGCTAGGACTGGCCCTCCTCACACTCTGTCGTACTCTTACTTTTACTTTTGCTGCTGCCCCTTACATCAGCTCCTACTGTGCTCTTGTTGCAAGTTACTGGTTGAAATGTTTTGAAAATAACTTTTTATTCTTCCTTTAGGAATGTTTTTACTTGACTGATTTTAGTGTGTTTACCAGTGCTTCAGATGCCACTCATATTTGGGTGTACAGGAGCAGCCATTTCTGAGAACAAGAGTGACAGTGGCATCTTTGTCATCATTGTTCTGAGCTAGGCAGTGACGGCAAACACCTTTAACATCAGCTTTTGGGGCAGAGGCAGGCAAATTTCTGTGAGTTCAAGGCCAAGCTTATCTTCGTAATGAGTTCCAGGACAGCTGGGGCTACATAAAGAGACCCTGGCTCAAAAGAAAAACAACAACAACAACAGAAAACACACACACAAAAAAAAAAACAACTCAGTTTTCTGTCAGGATAGAAGCATCCCTGTATAAAATCAGTCAGTTCTCATAGAGGGAATGTGTTTAGGGTGGAGAGTGGGGGAAGAGATATTGCAGATATTGTTGGTGCAGTGTTACTCTTATCTCAAAAGCATTTTCTGGTAACAAAGGGCTGTAAAATTTCCATGCTGTTTCGTTCAAATTTCTTTGAGACCAGTAATCTGTCGATCTTGCTTACTCCTATTCTACATTAAATTTTTTTTATTCCTACACAATTTCATATGTGTATGAATATATTCAGCACCCCTTTGTCCTCTTAACCACAGCAAGTCCCCCTGCTGCTTTTTTTTTTCTTTTCTTTCTTTTTTTTTTTTTTTTTTAAGATATGGTCTTACGTGGATGTCTTGGAGCTCTCCATGACTATCCTCAAACTCACAGAGATTCTATCTCTGCCTAAGTGGTGGGATTAAAGTCATGCATTTAGTCAAAGTTCCTTACGTGAATATGAATGGGATTATGAGTCTATGGGAGTAACTTACTGATCTACACTACTGAAGAAAATTACTCCTTCTCCCTAGTAGCCAGTGACTACCCATGGCTCCTCAGCTTGGGGTAAAGCTCAGATGGAGTGTCGGTGAACTCACTCTTGTGTAGGTGGTCACAGCTGATTTCCCTGTGGGAAATCAGGGCCCAGTGGCCATGCTGTGCTCCAAAGAGCACTTCAAAACATTACTTCCTACCTTTTGCCTCTCATTGTTTTCATCACCTCTTCAGCAGTGTTCCCTGAACCTTGTAGGGTTTAGGCTGTTTAGGCTATTTAGGCTGCCCTATTTAGGCTAAGCATTCAACATTGACTTATCTCAGCATTTTTACCACTTATCAGTTTCTTTATCAACTGCTGCCTGCTGTAAAAAGCTTCTCTGAGGCTGGGAGCCAGTCTCACCTATGGATATAAACATAAATATTTAGGGCTGCCAAGATGGTTCAATGGGTAAAGTCACTTGCCACACTAATTAATGATCTAAGGTCAATCCCCAGGACCTGCATGGTGGGAGGGAAACTGATTCCCACATTCAAGTACCCATACATATGTACACGTACATACATACAGAGGAGAGAGAAAATGTAATAACCATACATACTTCAAAGACCATTTGACAACATATCCACTTAGCAGACAATAGTAACGTGTCCTTCCTAGAACCTATGACCTTCCCAGCCATGATCCTTTTACCAAGTTTGCAGTACCAGGGTTAGATTCTCTCCTGTGTGTTCAGCCTCAGATTCAATAAGAGTGTGGTTGGTCATCTCTCTAACAGGCCACTATTGCACCAGTGGGCACATACTGCTTGGGAGACGGGTATTGTAGGGTAGCATGCAGGCTCCCTGCTGGGTAAGATACTCCCTGGGGCCTGCATAGCATCTTTCAGCACTATGAAAAACGAGCCAGTAGAAAGGAAGCTTCCACTTGAGTTTAAGCTTGATTTCTCTGTCCTGTACCCAAACCTTATAATGTCTTCAGAATTGGACCATACCATCTAATTCTGCTGGGCAACCAAAGGCAAAGCGAGGATGTATATGATAGAGAAAATACGGTGTTGGGAGGGGGGCTGGCTTACCACACTCAGAATAATAATTTTCTGTAAATTTCATAATTTGAGTTTTCTTTACAGCTCAGTAAAATTCCATTGCGTATAGGTACCACATTTTAATTATCCATTCATCAGTTGATGGACATCTAGACTGATTCCATTTCCAGTTGTGTACAGAGCAGCAATGAACATGGATTTACATATCTCTGCAGTAGAATCCTTTGGCTATGTGGCCCAAAGTTCTATAGCTGGGTCATATGGAAGCCTGCACTTTAAAACATAGGTTCTAGGTGACTCTCGATCACTTTTAATTCCAGCACTGTATAGGAAGAGGCAGGTGGATCTCTAGGAGTTTGAGGCCAGCCCGGTCTACATAGTGAATTCCAGGACAATCAGGACTATGTAGAGAGAGACTGTTTCAAAACTGTTTTTAATAAAAACTTTAAAAGTTGTAGATATTCCCCCTTAACAGGGTCTTGGCACGTAGCCCATGATTATCTTCAGCTAGTGACTTTTGAGTTTTGGGATTATAGGTGTTTGCCATTATGCTTGATCCCTGGATGTTAAGCGTGTGTGAGAAGAGAGCAAGAGGAGAAAGAGTAGGGGCTGGAGGGAGATGGAAAGAGAGGGTGGGAGGAGAGAAAAAGTATTTGTACACTGGAAGCAGAAAAGGGTGTTAGGTCCCCTTGAGCAGAAGTTATAGGTGGTTGTGAGCCACCTAGCCTGTGTGGTAGGAACCAAACTCAGGACCTCTGGAATGCTCTTAACTACTGAGCCAGGACTTTAGACCTAAACTAAAGATTCTTTAACATTACTGTATTCTGACAATGCTTTTAAGCCTTTTCTCCTGTCAAAATAGATCATTCCTTATTCCTACTGGGAGCGGCCAGCTGAGATGTAGGTTATCATTCTATCCTGGATGGAAGCACATTTTATTCTCTATGAAACACCCCTAACTGCAGCAGATTCTTATTCACCTTCTTTGTGTGAGAGATTAATGTTCATACCCAGAAGTGCAGGGAGATGAAAAGTTACTGGAGCCACAGACACCTGCACTGCAACCAAATTATAACGGCAGGACAAGGATAGGATGGGGATAGAATAGACCCATAGGCCAGTGCTGGGCAGGCTCCTCTTCAGGCCTGACTGGAATGGACAGAGTTGCTATTAACTGATGGAAGGGAGTTTGGCAGAGGCCCCAGCTTCCTGTCAGGGGCTTGAGCTGATGCGTCCTGCTGCTGTGCTGGTGGTGCTGGCCAAGTTTGTTTCTGTTGAGTCTTGTTCCACCCCTCCCCCACCCTCAGTTCCACAGATGCTGGCTTATTTGCAAGCTCCATGCTGACTGTAGATTGAAAGCCTCCCATTGTTTTTGAACTTAGTGTTTAGATAACTCCACATGCCTGTGGTGGCCAGGGCACCCTGTAAAGGAAATGCTTGGGCTCCAGCAGCCCCCATCTTTCATTCTCTGGGTATGAGTGAGGGAGTGTGGCTTGTGTTCAGGACATTATAAGATCATCTGTTTCTTTGCAGGGTTTATTACTTGGGGACTTGAGGGATTCTAGGCTTCTCCTTGGTACTTGGAGTTCTGGAAATGATTTTTTTTTTCTTTTCTCCCCATCCATCCATTCCACCCAAGAGGACTGCAGGCTGCTTTATCCGAGCCTTGTTTCTGGATTCAGCAGCAGCGCCACAGCATTCCTCTCCTTGGTGAGAAGATTGCTTTGGGAGGGAGAAGTAGGCATGACTGTGGCTAATGCTGGCAAGTTGTTTGGCAGCTGCCCCTCCACTGCTGGTTTTTCTGGGCCATTCTTCCCATAGGTTATTTTCATTGTCCCCTTAATGTTCCCCATCACTCTCCTACCCCTAAAAGCTTTTACTTGAATGGCTCAGTGGTTAAGAGTACTTAGTCCTTTTGTAAAGCACCCAGGTTAGATTCCCAGCACCCACTTGGTGGCTCACAGCCATCTGTAACTCTAGTTCAGGGGGCCTGACACCCTCTTTTGACCTTTATAGGCATCAGGGGTACATATAATCATATGCTTGTTTGCAGGTAAAACATACATACACATAAAGTAAAATAATATAAAAATTTTAAAAACGTGTATCTGGGCTGGGTATGTAGTTCATTTGGTATTGTTTGCCTAGTGTGCATGAAGTCCTAGATTTAGTTTTCAGTGCCACATTATGTGGCACCTGTAATACCAGCACTCAGGAGGTGGAGACATGAGGTAAGAAAGGCAATCAGGACCTTATCATCAAAAGAAGTTATTTAGAAGCATATTGTATGACTTTAAAAATGTTATTAACATAATGAAACTACAGAAGAATAAAACAAGAATATGTGATTCCTTAGTGAAGCTATAGACAAATAAAATTATATGCATTAACCAAAGTATATTTCAAAGCTAAATATAAACCTGGGAATTGAGAGAGATGCTCAGCAGGTAAAGATGGAGCTATGTGGTAGAAGGAGTAAACCAGCTCTCACAAGCTGCAGATTCTCCTTCGAGTTCTACTCAGGTGGCTGTGACCCTGTCACGTAATGTATATGTGTGTATATGCATTCAAACACACACACATGCATACAATAAGCAAAAGGTAAAAACTAAAAAATTTAAGTTCGAGCCAGCTTAGTGGCGCATGCCTGTAGTCCTAGCACTCTGGAAGGCAGAGGTAGACATCTCTCTGTGAGTTTCAAGCCAATCTGGTCTACATACTGAGTTCATGGCAGCTAAGGCTAAATAGAGAAACCCTGTCTTGAAAAAAATTTTTTTCAAGGTCATTTTAAGGCCAGCCTGTATTGCGTGGGGCCCTGCCAAAAATTAAAATAGATAGATAGATAGATAGATAGATAGATAGATAGATAGATAGATAGATAGATCTTCTAGGCATCAATTTAGGTCTCTCTTTTTGTTTGGTTTTGTTCTTTTGAGACAGGGTTTCTCTACATGGCCGCTGGAACTCACTATGTAGAGAGTTCTGTCCAAGTCTTATTGTGAGTCTGTATGTGTTGTCCTCTACCACCACCACCCCTTGCTGGGATTAAAGGTGTGTGCCCCAATTTAGGTCTCTTAATTGACTGTTAGAACTTAATTTTTCCCCCCTAAAGCTGTTAGAATTTCTCTTCCCTCTTCTGTCCCTGCCCCCTCTTTCTCTGCTCTTTCTTTCTGTCTTCTTAAGACAGGGTCTCACATATCTTATGCTGGCCTCCAACTTACTCTGTAGCCAAGGATAACTATGAACTTCTGATCCTTCTGCATCTACTGCCCAAGTGCTGGGACTGTAGGCATACATCACTGTACCTAGTTTATTCAGTACTGAGGATGAAGCCCAGGGCTTGTTGAATGCTAGGCGAAGCACTCTACAAACTACCACATTCCTCAGACTGAGGTCACTTTTCTTTATGGGGCAACAATGTCTGTGTGAAACAAAACAAGTTACTAGCTTTGACGTGGTGTTCTTTTCTACAGTATCACTGACAAACATAGCCTGACTTTTCTACCAGTAATTCAGTCCTCCAAAAAGGGACTCTGAGATTTAAACAAACAAACAAACAAACATGTTTGTAGCATGGGCATCATCCTCCTGTAAGATAAGGTTCAAGTAATCAAGAATTCTCTTGACGGTTAGAGAGATGGCTCAGAGGTTAAGAGCTCTTGTAAACCACCTGTGTTTGATGTTCCCAGCATCTTTGTGCTAGCTGTCTGTAATTCAACTTCCAAGAAATACAGTGCCCTCTTCTGGCCTCTGTTGGCACCAGGCATGCACTTCGTGCACATACGTATGCATCCATGCATAACACACACACACACACACACACACACACACACACTAGCAGAGCCAGAATATACCACTGTTTAGGAAAACTAGATAAATAAATTACATGTATTTATCTGAGTATATTTCAAAGTTAAATATAAAGTTGGGAATTGAAAAGCTGGGAAGCAAGTGCTGGTGAGATGGCTCAGTAGGTAAGGACATTGCTGCCAAGCATGACAACCTAAGTTTGATCTCTGAAATATATGGTAGGAGGAGAGACCAGATCCTACAAACAGCCTCTGGCCTCCACACATGCACCATGGTGCATGCCCCTCACTCCACAAATGAGTAAATATTTAAAATAAAACAACTTTGTTTTCAAGTAAAAGGAAGCAGGTGTAATCTTCCATTGCAATTGGTGATGTGCAAATTAAATATTTAGTATTACCTGTTTGTGCCATGTATAATATAAATTTTCTTTTTATTTTTTTTATTTGTTTGGTTATTTCTTGTTGTTTTAGGTTTGTTTGTTTTTGAAATAGCCTTAGTATGTAGCCTTAGCTGACCTGGCACTCACAACAGAGACCCACTTGCTTCTCATTCCTAAAGGCATGCATCAACAGAGATGGCTATAAAAAAATAAATAAAACATATTTGATTTGATTTTATATGTATGAGTGTTTTGCTTTGAATATATGTCTGTGCACCGCTTGCATGCTTGTGTCTTTGGAGGCCAGAGAGGGTGCTGGATCTCTTGGAACTGGAGTTACAGATGATTGTAAGCTGCCATATGAGCATTGGGAGTCAAATGCAAGTCCTCTAGAAGGTGAGCCAGTGCTCTTAACTGCTGAATCATCTCTCCAGTCCCTCTGCCCCCATCTCTACCATGTGAGATCTGGAAACTGAGCTTCAGGTATCAGGCATCAACGTTTTGACAAATTAAAAATAAATGCTTCTTATGCTTATTGAAAATTACTAGAAGAAACACTGATAATTCTTGTGTTTCTAATACAGAACTGAAACACTGATAATGCTTGTTTCTAATATTAAAATCCATATTGAAAGCCAGGTGTGATGGCTCACACACTCAGTAATCTCAACACTCAGCGAGGCAGAGGTAAGCAGATCACTATGAGTTTGAGACCAGCTTGGTTTGCAAACAAGTCTAGGATAGCCAAGGCTACATAGAGAAACCCTATCTCGAAAAGCCAAAAAGAAAAAAAAGATCCATTATTGGCCACTTTGGATAGACACTACTGCATTTTCCAGGGTCTTTTAAATATCTGTTTGGGCACGGGTAAACCATTTGATTTTAATGTCTTTCTTTTTGCAAACTGTGTTAATACCGTTTCTATTAATTTTTTACATTTATTTATTTGTATAAGTTTTAGTGTTCATGCCACAGTGTGTGTGTGTGTGTGTGTGTGTGTGTGTGTGTGTGTGTGTGTGTGTGTGAAAGGACAACTTTCAGGTGACGTGTTCTACCATGTGGGTCCCAAGTATCACTCAAGTCCAAAGGTTTGGCAGCAAGTGCCCTTACCTGCTAAGCCATCTTGCCAGCCCTTGATAATCTTTCCTTCTAAAATTTATTCAGAATTTACCTTGAGAGGCAGGCTGACATTTTATTTTACTAAATTAGCTATTTTAATGTTTATGCGTGCTTTGTCTACATGTATGTCTATGCCCATTATCTGATGGCCATAGAGGCCAGAAGAAGGAATAAGACTCATGGAACTGGAGTTACAGACACTTGTGAGCTGCCATGTGGGTACTGGGAACAGAATCTGGGTCCTCTGAAAGAGCAGTCAGTGTTTTTTGTTTTTTGTTTTTTTTAAATTTGTATGCTGTTTTATTGTATGCTACCGCCAGTGTATATAAAAGAGTTAAACCTTGTGAAACAGAAATCCATGAAAATTCAGAGAGGTAGATGTTAAGGACCAACAAGTAGAAGATTGTAGTATATCATGGCACGTGCGCTAGAGAAGCTTTTGTACAGACTTCAAATTTAGTTGTTTTGAATATTCACTGGTTCATGAAAAGTGGTTTGAGAAACCTCAAGATGTATGACTACAAAAAGGAGCAGACTTTCTGGGGTCTGAAGGGATTTATACTTGAAGACATTCCAGTCAGCAGAGGGTCATGCTGAGCATTCTGCAGACAGAACTGTTTCAAGTCTGCAGCTGCCTGGGACACCTTCAGGCGGTTGAGCCCGGCCTCCAGCCGGAGCTGCTGAACCACCTTCTTCATGGCGGCGACACTTGAGGAACCCGACAGGGCGCTTGGACTGAGGCCGACTCGAGGGGCGGCAGGTCGGGGGACGGCAGGGGCGGGGCCGCAGTCAGTGTTCTTAACCACGGAAATATACCCCCAGCCCCGAGGCTGACATTTTAAATAACTTATTTTAATGTAGCCAAAGAGCCAGCCTTCCTTCCTTCCTTCCATTCTTTTTTGTTTTGCTTTGTTTATTGTTTTGTTGTTGTTTGCTTGTTTTTTGAGACAGTGTTTCTCTTGTGTAGCCCTAACTGTCTTAAAACTCACTCTGTAGACCAGACTGGCCTTGAATTCAGAGAGTTCTGGAATTAAAGACAAATGCTACCTACCACCAGCCTGCCTTACAGAGCCATTTTCTAGTAGAAAATACTTGTGCATTTCAGTGCCCTTTGGTTGGAATTCTGATGCAAGCCTTCCAGGGCAGCCTGGACACTGCTTTACAGGCTTCTACCTGGCTGTCTCAGACTTGATCCTCGTGCTTTTGTCTTCCAGTTCTCTCCTGCGCTATGGTGGCAACCTGTCTCTCCAAAGTGCCATGAGTGTTCGATTCAACAGCAATGGCACCCAACTCCTGGCCCTGCGGCGCCGCCTGCCCCCTGTCCTCTATGACATCCACTCCCGCCTGCCAGTGTTCCAGTTTGACAATCAGGGTTACTTCAACTCATGCACTATGAAGAGCTGCTGTTTTGCAGGGGATCGTGACCAGGTCAGTGCCTTTACCTTTTGCATCCCTGTGTCTATCTATATTGCTCGCAATTTCTCTTTTGTACCACATAAAGTAGGAACTATTGAGGAGAACAGTGATTCTTAGGTTTTGCTTCATAGTGACTGTCTTCATCCAGGATGTTAGGGAGTACATTGATTCAAGACACACCCTTGTAAACCAAGGCTAGTTACAGCATGGTTTAAGCAGTGAGTTCTGCCACATTTGTGAATGTGTCCTAAGATTCTAAGAATGTGCCATTTTGGAAAAGAATTTGTGGCAAATTAGCTTGTCACTGGGAGACATTTCAGTAGCACAGTGATAAATGAGAACCCACACACCATCCAGAAGACATGGCTTCTTGAATAGCTTTTTAGGGTGACATTATTTTTCTTGGATGAAATGGCCTCAGCAGCCTTGTTTGAGAAAGAGCCAACGTCATAACTGGGACTTTCCTACCCTAGCTGTGTGTTTCTAGTTTTTTCTGGATAATGGGACTGAAGATACTATGTTGACTTAATGGGTGCAGTTTACAGGCCAGAGAGGTGGAATAGAGCTTAAGAACACTTGCTCTTTTCCCAGAGACTGTAGTTGGGTTACCACCACGCAAATCAGGCAGCTTATAACTTCCTGTAACTCCAGCTCCAGGGGATCCTATGCCACTTTTTGTAGCTAGAGAATAGGTGTCCATTTTTAGGATTATTCTCAATTTGGAATTCTAGAGCCTACCAAATTGAGATCTACATTGAACACCACTAGATGGCCACAGTTATATAAGGGATGTTTCCTAGGAAAAACCACAGATCTAAATGGTATTGTTTTTTGCCTCTGTGACATTACAGACTTCAAACAACAACAACAAACAACAACAAAAAACATTGTGTGTGTTTGTCTGTATGAGCGTAATGGGTACTGTGTGTTTGTTTGAGTCTGCAGAAACCAGGAGAGGGCATTGGATTCTCTGGAAGTAGAGCTAGCCACATGAGCCATCATGTGGGTGCTGAGAACTGAAGCCAGCTCCTTTGAAAAAGAGCAGCAAGTGCTCTTAACCACTGAGCCATGTCTCCAGCCCGCCATTTCCTTTTTTTTTTTTTTAATCCAGGTTTCATACTCAGACTGTCCTTGAACTCGCCATGTAGCTGAGAAAAACCTTAAACTTGTTAATCCTCTTCTCTTACTTCCTGAGTCAAATGCTGAGGTTCCAGGTATAAGTCCAAGCCCAATTGATGCTGATCTGGGGGTTGAACCCAGGGCTTTGTGCATGAGAAAACAGTCTTTCAACTGAGGCACATCCTCAGACACATTTTTTTTTTCCTCGCGTGGAAGAAAAATCATATTCTAGATAGGAAGCAATAACATTCAACTTTCTGCTGTGTAGGATGAATGATTTGATTCAGTGTTGCTGTGGAAATGTCATCCAGGCTTCCTCCTCTTTCCCTTTTTCCTTTTCCTTGTTTTGTTGATCTTTTCTGCCAGTTTTTGTTGTTGTTGTTGTTTTGGTTTTTTGAGACAGGGTTTCTCTGTGTAGCCCTGGCTGTCCTGGACTCACTTTGTAGACCAGGCTGGCCTCGAATTCACAGAGTGCTGGAGTTACGGGCATGTGCCACTGTGCCCAGATTTCCCCCCTCATCTTTTAACCTGTTATGCATGGGATTCTTAGCTCACTGACTAATAAAGAACATGCAATAAATGTAATAGTTTATTCTCTTAGTGCCATGAAAATAGGCTGAGGTGAAAGAAAATAGATTGTTATATTCTCTTCGGACTCTATATTAGCATCCAAAGCCTGTCTTCATAGTACCCTTAAAACATCCAGCTCAAAGGCCTTTGCCAAAGTAGAGGGTGTAGGAAGGACTATGGTCCTAGCGCTGTGAATATTTTGGCTGGATGAGTCTTTGCTATGATGGGTTGTTCTGTACCATTCTCTATGGGGCAGCACCTCTGGCCTCTCCTCACTAGGCGCTAATATTGTCGTTCTCATTTGTCCTCCTGAGAGGCAAAAATGGCCAGACATTGCCAAATGCCCCTTTAAATAGGGAATGTGTTCTCTGGTTGAGAAACTGTCGTCTTATATTGTAATTATTCATCATACCAATGGGCACTGGGATAGGTATTGCCGGAGTAGAGCCATGTAGTATATTTTGAAGATACAACTGGTTTTGCCTTATAGATTAATACATAATGATAAAAACATTTTCTTTTCTCTATTCATAGTTAACGAGGTTATTATTTATGACTTTTATCCTAGTGGGAGAGTTTGTAGGACATTATAGTCTCTTTAATAAATTACACTGCTTTTTGGTTGCAGTAAATGGTTTTTCTTAGATGAAAGAGGATATAAAAGTTATTGACTCTGGCTTGAATCAGTCTTCAGTCTGCTCTTGTCCCCCTTACAGACTATCAGAGGCATCTGACCTAGTGGATTAGGAAATAGATTCATGTTTGACATTTCTGTTCACTTCTTGGGACTAAGAAGGTAGCTAACTCGTCATTGTCTCATCTCCAAGTCCTGGGATGTAGTAAGAGCACACTGTAAATATTTGTTGAAGTGACTCTTGATTACTCTGATCAATGTGTGGTATTTAGCTTTCTGGACAGAAAGCTTCTGTAACTGTAATTCAGGATTGATAATAATTTTTCCTGATCAACTTTTAGAGGCCTTGATTAGGATGAATTGAATAATGGATTTACACCATGCAGAGGTAGCACATGCCTTTAATTCTAGCACTCAGGAGGCAGAGGCAGGCAGATCTAGGAGTTTGAGGCCAGCCTGGACTACAGAGCAAGTTCCAAGACAGCAAAAAAAAAAAAAAAAAAAGTAATGGATTTACAGTGAAACTAGTCAACTAAGCTTATAGTTTTAACAGTGCAAACAGTTTAAGCATTAAACAAACTTACTGTTGTAGTGTTGGAGCATGTCCCTCAGTGGTGATTCATAGGCTCTGACTTTCCATAGTCAAGGCTAACGCAGCAGTGGCCAGTTCACAGTGATCTGTACCACTGGCAGTTTTTGACTAGTCCAGACAGGATCTTTATACATAGTGCCTAGTCTGGCCTCAAACTTGCAGTCATAATGTCTCAGCCTTCCATCTAAGTGGGTAGGATTACAGGCATCCACAACCGTGCTCAGTTGGTCTTTATATTTGACATCATTCCTGTGTCTATACTCTGAAAACTCCCTCAGCCTAGGGTTCTGTGCTGAGCATCTTTGTTTAGTCATAGGCTGGGTAACCATCCCAGAGAGGAATCTGGGGATTTCCATAATAGGAATAAATGAACCTGGATGATCCCATCTATCTGAAACAGCCTTGTAGCTTTTAATTACAAGATTAATCAGGCCCTCTTAGTGGATCTGGATATTGTGCCAGAGACCACACTTGTTTTTAATTTTTACCATCCTAGGTTTACTAGGTAGTTCATTTACCTCTAAATGAAATCAGTATTTTGATAAATTAGACTCAAGGAATAAAGAGTGAAATAATGCTGAGCCCATGGTGTGTCTTGTAAGTTCTAACCATAGAGTTGTCTGAGATCACTTGAACCAACTCTTCCATTTGAGAAAGCTGAGGTTCAGAAAGGTAAGGTGCCCAGATCACCATATGTATGTTTATAGCTGGGTGAGGACAAGAACTAAGACTCTTAGAAGCAGGACAGACTGCAAAAATTTGTCTGAAGTATACAATAAGGAGTGGTGGAAACTGTACTTAACTGAAAGGCTTATATTCTGTTAGGGTGGGCTGGCTTCCACTCAGTTTCAGTTCATCACTGCCGTGACAGTCTCTGTGTTGCCAGATATCTGGTTTGTTGTTTTTTTTTAAACAAAGGTAAATTTTCTTGTGAAATCTTTTTTTTAATTACTGTAACAAATTGATCCTCATTGTAGTAATAGAGCGAATATGTGTACTATCTCTATTCTGATGTAGACTACCATGAGACCTCTGTGTCTCATTCCATGAGGTATTGTACCTTGTGTTTGGTTCCATGGTCAGTCTAATTAGTGGGTGAGTGAGAACAGGGCCTTATGCCTTTTAAAATAATAACACAGATGTTTGATGAATGTTTACTGTGCTTTAGATGCCATGGTGGACCAGTTTATATGACTTTGCATGCTTTGGTTTTCATTCAGAGTTCTTCATATAGTCTGCCTTCCCTGCTTTAGGCTACCAGTGCATGGTTTGTTTATTTTAGTGTACTTAAATTATCCAGATTTAATAATATTCACTGCTAGATTAAGCAACAGTAGCATTCAACAGAATATCAACAGAAAGAAAACCCTAACAAAAGATTTGGACCTTTTCGGGGCCTGGAGAGAAGGCTCAGAGGTTAAGAGCACTGCTTGCTCTTCAGAGGTCCTGAGTTCAATTCACAGCAACCACATGGAGGCATCACAGCTCTCTGGTATACATGCAGGCAGAATATTGTATAGATAATAAAATTAATAAATCTTAAAAAAACAAAAAAGATTTGAACCTTTTATTGTTTTTCTTTTAAGACACAGTCTCACTATGGCCCAGCTGACCTTGAATTTTCGGTCTTCATTGATCCCCAGCTTCATCTTCCTCCCTTGAGCAGCTAGGGCTACAGGCCCCATCCTTGGACTTGTATACCTCTAGTCCTAGAGTCTAGTGAGTGATCTTGTAGCAAAACAGCATTTATCCCTTAGAAGTGCCTGAGCTCAAGTGTTCTCCTCTCTCCTTCATTCATCCTTACATTTTGTTTTTTCTTCCGGAGACTGGACTTGGTTACATCCTGTCTCCTAGGTGAGCAAAGCTCTTAATGGATTAGAAAGAAAGTTAGTATTCTGCCTGCTGGCTTTTTGGTACACAATCATCTTTTATTCCTTTTTCACAGTTCCTTGAGTGGTTCTTGTCCTAGCCTCGGTCCAGCAGGGTGCTCAGGCTTCTGAAAAGCCAGTCTTTCATGCTAACAACTTGTGTACCTAGAAATGGACATGCTGATTATTTAACAATCTTCTCTTCTCATTCTCAATTAATGCTAGGCCTCCTTGTCTCTATCTTGCTGAAAGAGGAATGAGGAAGGAAAGAAAAATATAACCAAGTGTTCCTGAGAAGGCTTAGGATGACTGAGCATTGGGATCTCTTTCTTATAGACTTGACAGTTGGCAAGGGCTCCCAAAATCATGGTAATAAAATTATTGGCCCTTCCCCCAAAGAGCTGTCTTGTGAATGAATCCAACAAAATGACCTTAAAGATGTGGCCTGTCCTTAAGCATGACCTCACTACTTACCTTCTCTCTGTTGATGTGTGTGTAGGATGAGCAGCAAGAATGTATGTGTAAATTTACTGCCACATTGTGGTGGCACATGCCTTTAATTCCTGCACTTGGGAGGCAGAGGCAGGCTGATCTCTGTGAGTTCGAGGTCAGCCTGGTCTACAGGCTGGGACAGCCTGGGCAATGAAGAGAAACCCTGTCTCAAAAGATAAAAACAATAAACAAATAAACAAGAACTTACCAGATGGGAGAATTGCCCAGTAAAACCCTACTTTCTATGACTCTCTTACTCCCTCTGACACTCACTTGAGGACCCTCATGTGATATAAAATAATATTTCATAATATTTTATTATGTTTATATTTATAATATTTCTTTCATATGAAATAAAAATATGCTTTTTTACAGGAAAGTGTGAATTTTAGGAGTTCCATTCTTTGATTTGTTTTACGGCTTTTGGGTATTTTTTCCACTTTTTTGCTTTCATTTTCTTCTCTTGTATATGAATCTATAGAGTGACCTTTAGGGTATAGTTGGTTTCAGCCCCTTTGAAAGTGAAGCCTATAGTGATAATGGCAGATGGGGTTAGTAGTGGAACTAAACCAGGATTAAACAAACTTCTGTGCCTGTGATTATGCACATTGTTCATAATCATGTTGCCTCCTGCTTTACTGAGATCAAGTGGTCTTCGTGGGCCAATGAGAAAGAGCTACATACAGAGTGAATGGCCGATGAATTCTTCGTACGCTTTTCTTTTTTTATTATAATTTATGCAGTATTCTGCCTCCATGTGAGCCAGCAGGCCAGACGTGGACACCAGACCTCATTATAGATGGTTCTGAGCCACCATGTGGTTTCTGGAATTGAACTGAGGACCTTTGGAAGAGCAGCCAGTGTTCTTAGCCTCTGAGGCATCTCTCCAGCCCCCGATGAATTCTTTGTATGTATTGTCTAGGGAGTGAATCTTTAAAGTTATTTGTTTTTATGTATGTGCTCATGTGCCACAACATATGTTGACATATGTGGACAGCCTTCAGGTGTTATTCCTCACCTTCTCACCTTGTTTGAGATAGGGTCTTCTCACGGTGTGTAAGTTTAAGACAGAGTCTTCTGTCTCCTCTTCCTGTTTTCCTCTTGGGGGCATGCTGAATATTAAAGGTGACTTTTCTGTGGATTCTGGGGATCCAAACTCAGGTTATCAGGCTTGCATGGCAATTGCTTTTACCCACTGAACCATCTCTTCAGCCACCACAAAGTAAATATTTTATATATTTGTTTATTTTGTTTTCTTGAGACAAGGTCTTGCTGTGTAGCCCTGGGGACCTGGAACTGGATACATAGATCAGGCTGGCCTGAAACTCACAGAGATCCATTTGCCTCTGGTTAAAGGCATATGTCACCATGGTCTGTTAGTGAATGACTATTTTAGGGGATTTTGTTTTAACCAGGTCTGGTGGTGAAGACCTGAAGTCCTAGCCACTGAAGACACTGAGGCAAGAAGATCCTGCTATCCCCAAATGAAAAGCTAGAGGAGAGCCAGGAAGGGATGAAGCGCCATAGTGGTGTGCTTACCCTGCATGTGTGAGGCCCTAAGACTCAATCCCCAGGACCAAGGGTAGACTGAAGAGAACCTGTTTATTAAATCAGCTGTTTTGAATTCTTTTGAACCTTGGGCCTTTTTAAAAATCTGGAAGCCATGAACACTGTCAGAAAGTACATACAACCACATAGTGTTTGCAGATAATCATGAGGGTTTACAGGGCACCTGGGGCCGGGAGGCTCAGCGACTACCAATCTTCCACAAAGAATTTTTCACTTAGATGAGGTTCATTCACTGAGTTTAAAAACTTAGAAATCATGGAAAGCCAGCTAGAAGCGGCCAGGTTAATAACTGTTTGACTGAAAAAAGAACACAAGGTAATTTGGATTTATTCTTAGGAGTAAGTGGAATTGTTGTGATCTGGTAACATGATATGCCAGTTCTCCTTTAATGTACAACCCTAGCTACTAGTGCAATATAGTTGGAGTGAGACAATCCATTCCCCAAAAACTGAGGCCCCTGGAGAGAAGGCTGGGCACTAATGCCATTTGGTTAATGGCTCTTCAGCCCAAACCTGGGTTTCCAAAATGAATTTCCAGAAATTCTTGCCTTTGCTTATAGCAGCTGATAATGATTTGGACAGAACTTTGTAAAATTTTTCTTTCCTACTGATTATTTGAATATTATTGGCTGCTGTTATGGAATATTTCTTTATTAACATATTTTCCTACTCAGCATAATGTTTGGTTATTAATAAACCAAAGAATTCCAGGAGTTTAATAGACCTAAAATGGCAAGCAGTCCAAAACAACAAAAGTAATCTAACTTTACATGTAAGACTAATATTTTTCTTATGGACATGCGTATGTACTCCTCCTCTGGGTTTGAATATGCATATGTGCTCATGCTCTGGATGTGCGCATGCATATACTCTCTCTAGGAGTGCATATGCGCATGTTTTCACTCAAAGCCAATGCAGTTCTGTTTGTCTTATCGCCAATTAAATCTGGTGTGCCCATTTCGGGAGAACTTTTGCTTTATTGTTTTAGATAATATTTGTGACAGGTAATAGTGCCAATGCATAATTAGATGTTTATTTATACAGCTAGCACATCTTTCTCTAGAAATGATCTCTAAAGAGTCTGTCACAAAGTTGTGTTATCTTATTTTTTCCCCCTCTGACAAAGGTCAGGGGAACTAAAGAGCTGTGTTTAATTAAATAAAAGTAGTTGTTTCTCTTTTATTACTGGTCCTGGCCACAGAGCCATCTGGTTTTTCCAACCTGGTCAATACAGTTAATTACACAGACATGCTATTTATTGGAAAATAATAAATTACTGTGGAAGAAGCCTTTGGATAGAACTCTTAAGTTGATCAGCACAAAATGAGTAGTAACTGATTGATATGTTTCTTTCAGTAGATGTTTGGGAGATGTTTAGAGCCATGTACACATGCATGCCACACACACACACACACACACACACACACACACACCCCACACCACACAGACTTTTGTGTATGCTTATCTTTATTTCTATCCATCCATCCACATAGCTGTCAAAAGAGCAGCAACAGATTTTTTTCTTCCCAAAGGGCTTGTTGAGACCTAGTCTGAGTATTAATTGTACTATGCCTCGTGGATAGCTTGTACCTTTTGCTTTTTGATACTTTGGGTTTTCCCCCCTTTTAATTCAAATAGGAGATTTTTTTTGATAACCATAATTCTAAAATTATATAAAACTTACAGTGTAGCTGCCAGGAATTTACCTATACTCCAGGTAGTCACTAAAATAACTTTTTCTGTAGTGGGTATAATTTAAGCAGACAAGCCCATGCCATTGCCTTGTGTGGTAGTCTTTTTGTTTCTGATGTTTTTATATGTGTTTTGAGAGCAGCTGTGAAGGAACGATCGTTGAGCCTCCCTATGCTTGATCGTGTTAGTCTCTGTGTACTAACAGGGTTAGGTTAAACTTCACTGCGAACATGAAGTGAGTCATTGTATGGCCAACTGGTAATCTTTGATACTAGTTGGAAAACACTGTGGAGAACATGGACCATACAACCCAAGCTCACATTGTTACTCATCTTCTTGCCCAAGTGCCAGCAGAGTATGTCTCCTCCTCCTGCATGTCCTCAGCTCTGAGTATCTGGGGAAATGGGGACACTGTTGCCTGCATAGTAGTATTCGATACAGTCTTCCTCCTTTGGCATCTCCTTGTTCTGTTCCACCTTACAAGGTAAAGGTTCCTAATAACAGATTTGGGGGGAGGGTTTTTGTTTTGAGACAGGGTTTTTCTATATAGCCCCAGCTATCCTGGAACTTTCTATGTAGGCCAGGCTGCCTGCCTCTGCCTCCTGATTTCTGGGATTAAATGCATGTGCCACTATACCTGGCTGGAACTTTTAATTTGTTTAGAGTGAAGTTAAATGAGAATGAAAAATTTACCCAGGAAAAGGCCAGTTCTTCATTTTCACGTATCTACCTGGCTAAAAACAATACCGTTTTATTTATTCCTCTCTTCTCCATCCCCCCTCCCTTTATTTCTGGAGACAGAGTCTTTCCTATACTGTATAACCCAGACTGTCCTAAGTACTGGGTTTAGAGATGTGTGCCACATACCAGTTTGATACCTAATTTCAAACAGAATCTATGCATTCTTACCCCAGAAAACCCATTATATCTAAAGCTGATCCATAGTTAAGGGGCTTCTAGCCTAGGTAGCAGTAAGTTTGGCACCAGAGCAGTTATCCCAGATTCCTATGTTAACATGTCCATTCCCTTTTTGTGATTTAGGATGTTATACAACCAGCGTTCACATTTAAAACATCACTATGGGGCTGGTGACATGGCTCACCAAGCCTTTCAACCCGTGTTCCATCCCTGTGAGCCACATGTTGGTGAAAGGAGAGAACCAGCTCCTAAAAGCTGTCCTCTGAGTTCCACATGCCTTCCATGACACAGGTGGCCACCCTCCACAACACACAGACATAGCCCACACCCCACACACCCACTTTAATACATAAACATCACTGTGGAAAGTCCCACAAATTACTGCCGAGTTTTACAAGAGTAGTGAGGCAGGAGATCTGAGAGTTCCAAGCCAATCAATCTGGACTCTCTAGTGAGATCTGGTCTCAAACTGAGGTAGGGAAGAAGGGGAGGGCAGAGAAAAGCAGCAGGGAAGGAGGAAGAGGATGGTTAAGGGGAAAGGGAGGATCTAAATAAAGTCAGAAGATGAGGAAGGAAAAGCTGGAGGCAGCCTGGGAAATATATGAGATATATATCGTGTATATACATATGTACACGTGCTGTGCTTGCATCAATACCTGCACACCAGAAGAGGGCGCCAGATCTCATTATAGATGGTTGTGAGCCACCATGTGGTTGCTGGGAATTGAACTCAGGACCTCTGGAAGAGCAGTCAGTGCTCTTAACCTCTGAGCCATCTCTCCAGCCCCATGATTCTTTCTTAAAAATATGCACCAAACCAAAACAATTCTTAAAAACCTAATTGAAATTAGACATGAAGGTGTAGGAGAATATTAGATCTGGGAGATAGCTGGGTGTGTAAAGTGCTTGTCTTGTAAACATGAGGACCCCCCCCGCCACACACACACACACACACACACACACACACTCTCCAGAACCCATGTGGATAACTGGATCATGGTGGCCCAGGCTTGTAATCCCATGGAGATGAAAGAGATACCAATACCAAGAAAGGAGAGAAATTACACCTCTGTTTTCACAGAACTTCAGTTTGATGGTTCAGTACAAATGATTGTTTCGGTGAACGTTAAGGAGCTCGTGTACTATATCTTTCTCTTCGTAGTGATTGGCATTCGAGCTATTCTGTCTTTGTCTCTTGTTCAGTCTCCATGGCAGAATGCTTTAGAGAGCCCACCAGGACTTCAGTCTTGAGCACTAGCCATTGGCAGGCCTCACTCAGTCTGAGGCCTCAACCAGCCCAGTCGTAGGAGGCAGCCTTAGGAAAGGAAGCTCACCACTTTCTGTGGTGAAGTTAAATTATTCTCTACCTCAGGCCCACTTGAGATCATCTACATGGCTTTGAAAAAAAGCAGGGCCTGATGACAAAGACTTACAATAGCAAGTTCAAGGCCAGCCTGTGCAAGCTTGTAAGACTTGGGCTCAAAACAAGTTTTTAAAATGTCAGGAGTACAGTTAGTGGGAGTGCCCTCTCAGAATTCAAGGAGCCATGGGTTTATTGGCTTCCTAATTTGTTCTGCTTTTTACTTTGTTTTGTCTTGTGACAGGCTCTTACTGTGTAGCCCAGGCTGGCCTGGAACTCTTATGGGCTCTTTCTCACTCAGCCCTTTGCCTCAAAAGCCTTCTGAATACTTGGAATACTGGATTGAACCATTATACACAGTTTGCTACTTTCTATTTTGAAATATCCCAGAATCTTCTACCCCTTTCTGGAATAGTCTTCTCCCAGAGATCCATATAATTTGCTCCCTCATTTCCTTCAGGTCTTTGCTCAAAATGCTGTTTTATCAAAGAAGCCTTCTGTGACCACCCCACATAAATGGAAACAAACTACCCCCACCACACCCTAAATCATCCTCTATTCAGATGACTCACTTTTCTTTTAATGTTTATTCCGACTGGGAACAACATGTATGGACTTCTTGTTCCTAACATTGCTTCCCTTCTCCACATTATATGTGTATGTAATTTTTCTCACTCGTGAGGGCAGGGACAGGGTCTCTTTGCCATTTCTGTATTTTCTTCCCTGGGGCAGTGCTCAACACATAGTAGACACTCAAGAAATATTTGTCTAAAGAATAAAAGAATGAACTCATTTTCATTTCAGGCTCTCATAGTTAACAGTATCCCAGGCATCCAACTGTTAATGTTGGCAGGAATCCAACAGACAACCACTAAATTACATAAATGAATTCCTCAGGGCATCTTGTAATTCCAGTGTTGGTGAACACTTACACAGTCTGACTAGATGTCAGCGGGTCGAGACTCCTTCCCTGGAAATTATCCCAAGCAGTTCTTTCCTAGTAGATGGAAGAGGAGTTTTAAGGGGGATGAGCTATCAGACTTTGCCTTATCCCCCAAAGCATTTAAAACATTCTAAGCATTTTCTGTGTGTTTGAGGAGCTGCCATACTGAAGCCAGCAGGCTTAACTCTGTGGGAGCGTTTTTTTTCCTTCTAAGGCTGTCTTCTGAGTCAGCGTTCTGTCTGGACAGCCTGCTCCTTTAGCGTTCCCGGGCTCTGCCCCAGTGAATACAAAACAAGTAGGAAAGTACTGATTCTTCAGCAAAGGAAGACTTCCAATAAGTACAGCCTTGCAGTACTTTTTTTTAGTATGCATTTTTTGTTTCTTTAATTAGGCGAGGTTTGGGGGGGGAAGGGAAGCAGGAGTTCTCTATCAGGTTTACAGCTCTTTTTAGCTAGAACGAGATATTGATAAGTTATATTCCATGCCTACACACATACAGGCATGGAATTAGTAGATGATTCATTTGTGTTCTGGCTCCCTCTTATAGAGGGAGTTATAGAGGTTCAGTTTTCAGGTTCAACTAATTCTTTGGAAATAACAATAAGCAACAGCAGAATGGAGACGTGTGAGGGGAGCCAGCAGTTTTGAGTTTGCTCTTGAGGGGGAAGCTGTAAAGCACAAACATCTGTGTTCTTCTGTGACACGAAGCTAGGCTGCTCCTGGCAGTCTGGTTGAGGGCTGCTTCTGTGCAGCACTCATTTCTTGGAGCAGTCTGCAGACAGGCTTTGGGAAAAGCTTTGGCGAAGAGATATGGAGCAGACCGGCTGTGGTGGCACATGCCTATAATCTCAGCAGAAGCAGTTCCTGACCAGCCTGCTCTACAAAGTGAGTCCAGGACAGCCAAGGCTACACAGAAAAACCCTGTCTCAGGAAGAAGGGGAGGGGGAGCACCTGGCATTTGGCAGTCAGGCAGTCAAGCGGCCCAATGGGTAGGGAGCCAAGCCATCACTGTGTCTTTGGCCTCGTGACTTTCTCTGAAGCTAGCTTAGTGCTCACACTGATCTTGTCTCAACTCTTCTGGGAGCTGCCAAGTTCTGTATTCTCTTAATGGAACTTAGCAACTTGTATACCAACATGTTTTACGTTTTCTACTTGTTGTAAGCCCCTTGGAAACCCAGGTGTCATTTTCTGTGCCTTTGTAGGCAACAGAATAGCTGGCATGTCAACTAAATTCTGGGTGAGTACCCAGTGAGTAAATATTTTCTGTTAATCTTGTGAAACTCCTGAGCTCCTGAATTCCAATTTCCGAACTGCAGGGAAACTTTTCAAATGGAGTGTAACACGTTATCTTTGAGTTTCCCAGAGTGATTTTTCAGCCACTTTGATGATAGATTAAGGACATTATATTCTCATCGGGCTTCCACCATTCATTCTTGGAGGGCAAACAGCCTGGCTGTCTCTCTCATCTAGCATGTGAAGATACTAAGTGTCCTCTCCACAGGGTCTTAGCCTGAGAACAACAGAGCTCCACTGCAAACTCTCTGCCTCTGCCTCCCATTCATGCTCCTTAAAGTTTTTGAAGGCTAGTGAATGTTTTTTTTTTTTTTTTTTAACCATAATGGCTATTGAACCTAAACTCATAGACCAACCAAACACTCTACCATTGAGGCACATCCCAGTCCTAACCATTGATTTTAAGTGG
Source organism: Meriones unguiculatus (assembly GCF_030254825.1). Lineage (NCBI taxonomy): Eukaryota > Metazoa > Chordata > Mammalia > Rodentia > Muridae > Meriones > Meriones unguiculatus. Next base: position 87,122,491 of record NC_083355.1, on the reverse strand, counting down.
TTCCAAAGAGATTGTGTGCCTGTTGTGCTTAATCTGTTTTAGAAGTTTACAGTGTCATCAGAAAACCATAGGCCTTTCTTTTTCTGGAGAAAAATGAGCAGATGGAGTAAAAATACAGAAGTAATTTTGGCTTCAAGTTAGAGCAAAACAGTTTTGTCAATATCTGGAAATAAGTGAGCTACTAAAGTTTCTACTTATTGCTGTTTACTCATAAGTACAGTGTGTTTGTGAGTCTAAGTAATTGGAATAGATCTGGCCAGGTGATTGGAAGCTGCCACATAAAAAGATATTCTTATGCTTGGTGCTAAGTCAGGGTTGATTGGCAATAGCCTGATGCTCCAGGGCATCAGGGAGATACAGAGAAGTTTGCGATGCTTGACCTCAAACACCTCTATGAAGATGCTAGATTTTATTTTTTGTACTTTTAAAAACTGTGACCTGAGATTTTCCACATAAAAAACTAGGGTTGAGTTGGGTGTAGACATACATGCCTATAATCTCATTACTCAAGAAAGTGAGACAGGAGAATTACAAGATTAAGGCCAGTCTTGGCTGCCTAGCAATACCCAATTTCATACACATACCCCAACCTGACACACAAAGTACACTTCAGGGGCTGAGGTATAATTCAGTAGCATGGTGTTTCACATATACAAGGCTCAGAGGTCAATATTCATGTACTCAAACTTAATGTAAAAGTGTACAGTTGTGGGTCTGTTGAAATGGCTCAGTAGGTAAAGGTGATTGTAGTCAAAGCTGTGTCCTGAGATATCCTCAGGACCCACAGGGTAGAGGAGAAAGCCATCCACAGGTTGTCTTCTGACCTTCACACAAGTGCGCGGTGTGCGTGTACACAGAACAAATACAAAGGTAGAGAACCTTTTAATGTACAGTTGTGCCTGGAGGGATACCTCAGTGCTAAGAGTGTTTACTGCACAACCATAAGGACCAGAGGCCAGGCATCCCACAACTACCTATAACTCAAGCTTTGGGATATCAGACATCCTGTCCTGATGTGTAACACGAACACCTGCAGGCATGCAAACACAAATAAGTCTTTCTTTAACTGCACAGGTTAGTGGCATTTTGTATTCTTTCATTGTTCAGCTATTACTACCATTCATCTCTAGAAGTTGTTTGTTTTGTTTTTAATCATCCTCGTAGGAGCCAACAAACACCACCTCTCCATTACCTAACTGTGACAACACTGTTCTGCTTGCCATTTCTTAGTGACTGCAGTAAGGACAGGAGCGGCATCACTAAGGCTTGTCTTATGTGTTGGCCTCGTTAGACCAAGCTATCCTTGGGGTTCATTCATATTGCAGCATGTATCAGAATTTCTTTCCTTCAGAGGTTGAGTGATCTCCGTTACATGTGCTGCCATGCTTTGTCTGTCCATTCATTGTCAGCAGTCTGTGAGGTGCTTCCACCTTTTGGCAGCCGTGACTGTGCACGTACAGGCGTTTGTTGGTCTTTGTGTTCAGTTCTTAGACATCTTGGGCTAGAAGCGCTTGTTAAGGTAGTTGTGCGCTAACTTTCTGAGGGATTGGCAGAATATCTTTCTCAGAGCCTGCACCGTGCTGCAATGCTAATAACTGAATTTCCCTTTCTCCATATCCTGGACCATATTTGGTTTTGGATTTTTTTTTTTTTTTTTTTTTTTTTTTTTTTTTTGAGACAGGGTTTCTCTGTGTAGCCCTGGCTGTCCTGGAACTCATTCTGTAGACCAAGCTGACCTTGAACTCACAGAGATCTGCCTGCTTCTGCCTCCTGAGTGCTGGGATCAAAGGTGTACACCACTACCGCCCAGCTTTTTGTTTTGTTTTGGTATTTTTTTCTTTCCAGACAAGGTTTCACTGTGTAGAGCTGGTTGTCCTGGAACTCACTCTGTAGACCTGGCTAGCCTTACTTGTAAGAGCCATCCTAAAGGTATATAGTGATATTCATCATGGTTTTTATTTGCATGTCTCTATTATTAATGGTTGGAATTTGCATAAACTCTTTGAACAAATGTTTATCTGAGTCCCTTGTTCTTGTTTATTTTTTGAGGCAGGGTTTCTTTCTGTAGTTCTGGCTATCCTGGAACTCACTGTGCAGACTAGGCTGCCCTCGAATTCAGAGATCCGCCTGCCTCTGCCTCCACCTGAAGTGCTTGCTCATTACTTATTTTTAAGATTGTGGGTTTTTTGTTGTTGTTGTTGCACAGTTTTAGCTGCAAAGCCTTGTGATCTGTATTTTTACTAGGCTATTTACTTTGTAGGACCTTAAATATATGACAGTTTATACTGTTTTAAAGTGTGTGTGTATGTATGTGTGTACGTGTGAGTAGCAGTGCTATGGTGTTCATGATCTGTTCTTTCCCTCTACTGTGGGATCTGGGGATCAAACTCAGGTCATCAGGTTTACACAGCAATTGCTTTTGTCCAATGAGCCATCACACTGGCCCTGTTCTTAATGAAATTTTCTTTACAGAATGATATCACAAGGCTATATAAATTGAATTATAAATGTAATTGAATGATTGTGTCTCCAATTATAAAATAATATATAAAATGTCTCTTTTGTTCCAACAGTACATCCTTTCAGGCTCTGATGACTTTAACCTATACATGTGGAAGATCCCTGCAGACCCAGAAGCAGGTTAGTGTGCCCCAGTGTGGTTGTGCCGCTCTGGTTGACTCTCTCTGCCTGTGGCATGCAGTTCCTTGAGAGAACACTGTTACAAGAGATAAATGTGCTTCTTTAAAAAACTTCCTTTAGATTTTTTATGTGTATTAATGTTTTGCCTGTTTATAAAATATATGTGTGCCACATGTGTGTCTGGTACCCTTGTGGGTGTGAAATCCCCTAAGACTGGAGTTACAACTGGTTGTGAGCCACCGTGTATGTACTGAGAGCCAAACCTGAGTCCTCAACAAAAGCAGCAGTGCTCTTAATTGCTGAGCCTTCTCGCTGGTCCCCTATACTTCTTTCAATATAAGCAGTTCATCTAAAAAATATCAAGAGAATTTTTAAAATCAAGATTTAGAAGAAGCCAGGTCATTTACACATTGTTGTATCTAGCATAAATGATACTTAGATATTTTTCCCTCCTAAGAACCTTCGATTTAAAGTTTTATTTATTTGAGTAGCTGTGTGTGCACACACTTGTGTGCATGCACATTAGCCATGGTGCACGTGTGGAGGTTAGGGGACAATTAATGTGCCAAAGTCAGATTTCTCTTTCTGCCATGTAGAGCCAGAGATTGAACTCAGGTTGTCCATCTTGACAGCAAGAGTCTTCACCCACTGAGCCATGTCTCAGTCCCAGAACCTTTCCTACTTTCATTCAGTCTTTATGGGAGAGATTGGAGGGAACTTCTAGAAATAGAGTTTTACTGTGTACTGTAGACTAGCCTGCAATTCTGAATCCTCCTGCCCCAGCATCCAGATTGCTGAGATTCTAAGTGTGTGCCATCACACCCTATTGCCAAACATTTTTCTTTAGACCCTAACAATCTCCTTTATATCTTATTTCAAAGAATTTTCTCAAGACTTAAAATTTTTATTTTAAGTTATGTATTATGTAGCCGGGTGCAGTGGCACATGCCTATAATCCCAGCACTGGGGAAGCAAAGGCAGGCAGATCACTGAGTTTGAGGCCAGCCTGCTCTACAAAGTGCGCTCCGGGACAGCTAAGGCTACACATAGAAACCCTGACTCGAAAACAAAACAAAAAGTTACCTGCTGCTAGAAAAATGGCTTTGAGGACAGAGGACAGCTCAACTCAGCCATCTGCTAGGGAATGATAGACGGATGGCATTAAACTGTAAAATGGCATACAGAAAGATAACAGAGAAGTCTGCCATGTGTATGACACAGGAGATGTCTAGTGCTCAGAGTTGAGACATTTTTTGGCTTTGTTGACGAATGAATAACATCACTACAAAAATTTTAAAATGGCAGCAGGAGTGGGTGTGTCCAGTTGCTGTGGTCTAGTTACTAAGTAAGTTATAAAGTTCTTTCCTTCTGGAATTTGGAAGTGTGGAAAAGCAGTTCCCTCTCAAGCACAGCCAGATGTGGCAGCACTCTGACTGAGCACAGCCAGATGTGGCAGCTTGGCAACAGCACAGTCCAAATGGAGAACTCTTGGAGTTTATTCTGGCTCAAGAGTCCCACCCCAAAAGATCATAGATTGACTAGCTGGGAAATAACCTTTGTGTTTAATTGTACCTTTTGCCTGGATGTGCTGTGGTTTTAATTATTAAGCCAATGTAGAAAAGTAGATTACTCCTTCCCCTTTTCTGGAACCATTCTCTGTAGTCTTTTCATACTTGTGTAAAGAAAAATGAGATATAGCAACAGAATGAGAGTTTCTTTGTTTGGTTGTTTTGTTTGTTTGTTTGCTTGCTTGTTTGGGGGTTTTGTTGTTTATTTTGTTTTGGGTTATTCCCCTAAATCTTTAGTGAACTGCCTTGATATACCAGCCTCTTACTCTGCCAGAGTTACAATACTGGAATACCACGAAGTGGGTGGATTAAAAATATAAATTTTAAAGCCAGGCATATTGACTCACGATTTTAATCCCCACATTCAGGAGGGCAGAGTTCAATGTCAACCTGGTCTACATAGAAAGTTCCAGGGCACCCAGGGCTGTCTAAAGAGACCCTACCTCAAAAACCAAAATCAAGCAAGCAAACAAAAACCCGTAAATGTGTTCATGCTTCTGAAAGCTGGAAGGTCAAGGTGCCGCCAGTAGATGGCATTCCTTTCGTTGACTTGAGGATGGTCTTCTTCCTTTGTCCTCACTTCTCTCTCCGCATATGCACCCCTGATGCTTCTTCCTCTTCTTGCAGGGTAGTTCACGTGCCCTTTAAGATGTGCTGTAGACTTGTTTTATTTTGTGGTTCCTCAAGGAACTGAGGTTGCCTCTTCTGCTGCACTGATTTCACTCTGAGTCTGTCCTGCATCTGTGTGACAGTTAATCCAATTAGTGAATTCACAGATGTAGTCAGGCTGGGCCAAAGAAAAGCCTTTGCCCTGTTAATTGTGAAGTGTCCTACGTGGTGATTGTGAAAGTTGAGGTAATTGAGGGCTTTGCTGTCTCTGTATGTCCCTCCAGCATTACGTCATGTCACAGAAAGTCACTTCCTTTAATCTTCATCTTGATCTGCATGTAATAAAAATACCTTTTGCAATTACTTTTAGTAAGCCTTAACTCATTTGACAGCCTTGCTGCCACTTTGGCAGAACCTACTCACCTTTCTTACATGTGAAGTTTCCTCCTTCTTTTTCTATTTCTATTATTGTAGTTAAATTATTTTATTAAAGTAAAATAGTATTTGTATGTAAATGTTTTCTTGTTTGTTTGTTTGTTTGTTTGTTTTTCTAGACAACATTTTCCTGTGTTGCTCTGGCTGTCCTGGCCTTGCTTTGTAGTCTAGGCTGGCCTCAAACTCACGGAGATCCACCTGCCTCTGCCTCCCTGAACACTTGAGATTAAAGGTGTGTACCATCATGCCTGGCTTATGTGTGTAATTTTTAAATCAAATAATTACTTAAAACTCAAAACAGCCTTCTCTGCATTGCCCTATAATAGTGTGTAGTTCATTTATTGTTTAACTTTTTGTTGTTGTTGGGTTGGGGGGAGATTGGGGTTTGGCTTTTGTTGTTTTGTTTTTTTTTTTTGTTTTGTTTTGTTTCAAGACAGGGTTTCTCTGTGTTGTTTTGAAACTGGCTCTGTAGCAGGCTGGCCTTGAACTCAGAAATCTGCTTACCTCTGTCTCCTGAGTGCTGGGATTAACAGTGTGTACCAGGCTTATTTGTTTGAGACAGGATCTCACCATTCCACTGACCTGGAACTTGTTATGTGTGTTAATTCTTCTATATGGAAGCTATTTGAAAGACAGTTAAGATACGACTGTAATGGTCAGTGTCATGGCTCAGCTGATAGAGATGCTTGGGTACAGGCCTAAGGTCTGAGATCAATCCCTAGATCCAACAAGATGACAGGAGACAGAGTTGTCTTCTGACCCCTCTATCCAGAAGGGGTGACAAGAACAAGTCCACACCCATTCATACACAAATGCACACATGCACATGCACACACAAAATAAAACAAAACATACAAATTTTAAAATATGACTGTAAGAGCCATACAGCAGACTAGAGCTATGGTTCTCCTAGATCTCCGATTTTACTTTAATTCCACCTCCAGCTTATGTCCCCATAGTGAAACCTTTTCAGGCCACCACCAGTTAACAATATTCAAGCCTCAGCTTACATCAGGTGCTCGGTTCCTGGCAGGTAGGCTCTAGAGAGGTACATGATGATACATCTGCTCTCTGGGAGTGTTCTCAGCCTTTCTTCAGACTAGCTTCAGAAATGCTTTGACATCTCTTTTTAAAATTATATTCACTGTGTGTGCGCATGTGTGTGCCTACCCTCACATGTACACATGTGCATTTAAGAACACACTCCCATGTGCCTGGGTGCACATGTGGAGATCATGGGAGTTGGTTCTCTCCTACCATATGATTCCTTGGGATTGAACTCTGGCCTTTCGACTTAGCAGCAAATTCATTTACTCCCTGAGTCATTTTTCTAGCCCTCCAATCTTTAAATGCTAGCAATTAAATCATAATCTTTAATATATATATATATATATATCCAAATTTCAGCCAAGCGAACAGCACATCTGAGAGCTATATGTGGCCCTTGAATTTTGTTTTGACTACGTCAATGAGAAATGACCTAATCCATCCTCCTGCCTTTTTAATTAACTGATTCTGGACTGAGTGCTGAGATTATAGGCATGCTTAGCCAGGCAGTGGTGCCACACACCTTTAATCCCAACACATAGGATTTGCTCATCAGGTTTGGATTGCCTTTACCTGCCGAGCCATCTCACCAACCCTCTCTTCCTTTTCCTACATGTACATATGCTCTTGGTGAGTTAGGCTTAGGCATCTGGTTTTTTCCTTCCTTGTAACTGGAAAAACAACTGTTTTCAGTTGGTTACACACAGTTGGTTTCGGACACATGTGAAGTACATATGAAGAAAGCTCGGTGTTATTGTCTCTGTACAGTTAAGCATTGCTGCCTATGGAGTCCTGGAGCTGTGTTGACAGCACTGTTGTCCTCATTGGCTTCTCTCATCTCTTAAGTGGTTACATGTTCCCCAGAAGACAGCCACTGCTCCCTCTGTCTTGTCGGTATTCTTGATTGTGTTTCTCTGTGACTTAAAGCCTGTAACTGTTGGTTCCGGCCTTTTGGAAATGTTAAGATTTCTTTGGCCATCTCTTCTAAGTATGCCAGGAAGAGAAATGTCTTTTGCCCTTCATATTTGTAAACATTTTTTGTTTTTTATTTTGAGACAGGGTTTCTCTGTATAACCTTGGCTATCCTGGAACTCTCTGTAGACCCTTATTTGTAAACTCTTAATTCTTCCAGTGGAGTCAAGAGTGCTAATTTTCTCAGCAGTTGTATACTAAGCAGTATCCTTGCAGGTTATAGCTCTAGCTTTCTCCTTCAAGCTTTGGTTCAGAGAGTATGACAAAGGGCTTTAGTTGAATTTGCTCCATTACTATTTTAAAGAAGACATTATTGCAAAGTTGTTTGGACAGATCATGAAATGATACATACTGTTATTTTCCTTTACAATTCTAGGGGAGCTTAACCCAGGGCCTTGAGTATACTAACCAAATGCTATACCTCTGGGCCACATTCTCAGCCAATAAACACTTTCTTGACTTACAAGAATTTGTGTGGTAATAGGGGTGAGCAAAGGGGTACTACCTGTACATGCACATACTCAACTTAAAAGTGGCTTCTGGATTGGTGTCTCAAAACGTGAGGATTCAAAGATCCATAAAAAGACAGTTATTAGGAGGAGCGAGAAGAGACTTCAGGCGTTTGGTAACCTTTTCATGGAATTGACTTTTAAAACATCATGAAGGATAGGTGGGAGTTTAACCACTTTTGTTTCTTTGCTCTTACTATAGTAAATATGCTATAAAAGAAACATCCAAAATTAGCAACAGGAGCATAGAGATAAACATCTGGATAAATCCATACGCTGAGTAATAGAGCCCACAAGTGGAGGGTTTTCCCCCTTATATTCTACAGTGCAAATTATATTCATGTTTCAGGTTAGTCATCAAGTATTTATTGAAAACATGCTGCTACACAGCAGAGACAAAAGACCCCTGCCATCACAGAGTTCACTCTTAGTGAGGGAAATTTTTCATACAAGGAACAGTAGACATGGATAACACAGAATGTCTAGTTGTCATTGGAAAACAGTAAAACAGAGTAAGGGGTATAAGAATGGCATTGGTGGGGCTTCGGGAGTCAGTAGATGCAATTTTTGATTGAATCAAAATCGTTGACAAGGTCACATTTGAGCAAAAACCTCAGAGGGTAAGAAATAGGGGCACAGACCAGTCTTGGGGAAGGACATTTCAGGGAACCTGAAGGAAGGTCTTAGAGCAGGAGTGGTCCCAGTGTATTTGACACACATGGGATCTAATGGGTTGAGCAGAGCAAGGGTGTCAAAGGGGATACACAATGGGAGATGAAGGCCAAGGTAAGTGGAACAGAGGAGGGTGGAGGTATTGAGTAACATGATGGGAAGAGGAGCTACATGATATGACCTTTTTGAAGAGGATTGCTCTGGCTGCTGAGTTGTGGTAGGAGTGGGGCTGTCAAGGAGAGAGAAATGGGGAGAACTACTGCAGGTGTCATGAGACACTTGAGTCGCTTGAACTACGCTCCTAAAGTTAGGTGAGTTTAAACAGAAGATTATCACTAGCTTTAATCCAGTGCATTTGCTAATGACCACCCCAATTTAGAGGTAGGGGCAAGAACGGGATGTTTAAAAAGTAGAATTCAAACCAGGTGCGGTGGCACATGCCTTTAGTCCCAGAACTCAGGGAGGTAGAGGCAGGCGGATCTCTAAGTTCAAGGCTAGCCTCTGCGAAGTGAGTCCAGGACAGCCAAGGATACACAGGGAAACCCTGTCTCAAAAAACCAAAAAACACATCCCCCCACACGCAAAAAAAAAAAAAAGTAGAATTCAGAGAACCATGGCTGTATGCTCCTTGTCAAGTCAACCTTTCCTACAAAGAAAGTCACACAGCTGTTCCCAGCTAGTTAGTGTCATTGTTAACCTAGAATTTCCTGGAAGAGTGAAGGACTATCTAGATGAGACTGGCCTGTAGGTGTGCCCTTGGAAGATTGTTCTTATTTTTCTAGATTTTTGAGACAGGGTCTCACTTTGTAGCCTTGGTGTCCTGGAACTCACTATGTAAATCAGGCTGCCCTTGAACCTATAGAGATCCATCTGCCTCTGCCTCCTAAGGGCTGGGGTTAAGGGTGTGCACCACCACATCCAGCTGGAAGATTGGATAACCGTAACTGATGTGGGAAGACCCAAACTGAAAGTGGGCAGCACCATTTGGGCCCTGGACTGCAGTGAGTGGAAACCTAGCTGAACAGCATGCATGCCTGCATTCATGCTCTCTGTTGACTGTGGATGTACCAAAGCAGAACCAGCTCTCTCAGATCCTGCTCCAATACTTGCCCCAGTGATGGAATATATCGTGGAATTGTCAGCTAAAATAAACCCTAAGTCACAGCAGCACAAGTAAAACTGAAAGGGTGCTTCCAAGGGGTGCTGTGAGCCCTTGTATCTAGACAACTGTTGTATGCCCTTAGGTTCCCATGGATCCCTCTCCTCTCCCTCAGCCTACGCCATCTTTCCCTCCTTCCATCCCACCCTCAGTATATGACATTGTGACATGATGTGTTAGGCTGTACTTGAATCCTGGGATATGTGCAGCCCATGGGCTACAGGTCAGGCACATTTGTATCACACCATGTCAGTCTACTTCTCTAGGAAGCCAAATGTAGAAGCATTTCTAGAAAGAGATTCATTGGGGGACGCTGTATTGTTGTAGTCATTGTTTCTTTACTGGGCTACTGGGAAATGTTTGGAATGAGTTTTGATCAGAGTGTTTCTGGGAGTGGAGTGAGGCACATGGAGCAGACACGATACTTTATGGTCCTTTGCCTCCGCGGTAGAGGCACAAAGAAAGTATCTACTGGTCAAATAACACTTTGGTTTGTACCTGGACACCTCATGCCCTGTCTTAATAGCCTCATGTGTACTCAGTTGCAGGTGACAGCTCAGAGCAACCTTGTTGAAAATGCAGTGCATGTGTTTGTGTGGGTGTAATACTATGGCCAGTGTGTTGAGCTTCTGTTTATCCCAGGTTCATTCAGGACAGTATCTATGCTGTTAACACAAGCCCAGCCCCTGGTACTTTTCGAATTCTCTAAAGAATGCCTACAAAATGTTCCTTAAAATACAACTTTCTTAGTGCACACTTTTAATCCAACACCTTTAATCCCAGCATTCGGGAGGCAGAGGCAGGTGGATCTCAGAGTTTGAGACCAGCCTGGTCTACAAAATGAGTTCCAGGACAACCAGTGGTACACAAAGAAAGCCTGCCCCCTCCCCCCCAAAAAAATGGCTACAGCTTTCTATTAATGGCCTGTTGTTTTATTAAGATCCACTCTATAGTCCAAGTTTTTAAATTATTTTAATTACATTTACCTATTTATTTTGGGGAGGGGCAAATGGATGCCACCGCATGTAGGTGGTCAGAAAACAACTCCATCCATGGTTGTGAGGCCCTAGGATTGAACTCAGGTTGTCAGGCCGGCAACAAGCACTTGAGTATCCACTGAGCCACTCCCAGGTCCTCTTTCCAGCTCTTCATCCTTGCTTATTATGAACATGATCCAGATCCACTGGATCTTCCCTTCTCCCTGCTATGCAAGGGCAAAAAAAATGTGTCGTTCATTATTACCCTATTTTCTTCCCTCTAATGTTATCTTAGTATAAATTGAGAGTTAAACAGGTTAAAGATGTCCTGTGTATTGAAATTGTTGCATGTTCCTGGTTTCACATGCTCCTGGCTTAGCAGCTTGACTTGTCCCAAGCATTCAATCTCATTTTGCTCTCTTGCTTTTTCTAATATAACATTTGGATTAAAACTTGGAGACCAAAAACCTGAAGTTTTAAGTAGCTTTGGGTCATTGACAGTGGAATTACTGTGGGTGAGTGTGGGCATCACTTACGGCTAAATAAAGGCTCTTGCTAAGAGCACATATGCTGAGAGGTGTTCTATCGCTCTTCCCATGGCAACTTTATCTAAAGATTATGCATTCTGCTCTCATACAGTTGATGAAAAGACTCTGCTCCTCTTCAGAGTTGTTTATATGTCATTACTTTATCATTTGATTTTGTTTCCTCTGTCTTCCCAGGTGGCATTGGCAGGGTGGTCAATGGAGCCTTCATGGTGCTGAAAGGGCATCGGTCCATTGTTAACCAGGTTCGCTTTAACCCCCACACCTACATGATCTGCTCTTCTGGTGTAGAAAAGATTATCAAGGTGAGGCACTTTCCCCTTCTGTTGTTTTAGGGAAATGTTTGTAGTTCATAACTGGAAGAAACTGGAACAATGTTTGTAGGAATTCATATCTAAATATGTTGAATATTCATCATAATTCTTATTGAGTGCCAGGAATGGTGGCATATGCTTGTAAGCCTGACACTTAGAGCTGAGGTTAGGAGACTCACAGGCCCAAAGCTCGCTATGCTGCAGAGCAAGATTCTGCCTTTAAAGGGGATTAAAATATTAGAAGTTGATATTTTAAAAGTAGGTGGGGTGTGGATGTACATGTTTTTAATCCCTGCTCTCAGGAGGCAGAGGCAAGCAGATCCCTGTGTTTAAGTTAACTATGGTCTACACAGTGAATCCAGGCCAGGCAGGGCTATATACTAAGAGCCTGTTTTTTGTTTGTTTTTATGTGATTTTTAAAAAATATTTACCGTCTTTCAGAATCATTGTAACATATTTATTAATAAACCAGTATACTTATAAAACTGTGTTTTACATGTGTTCATTTCTATCAGAAATGCACGTTTGTTTGGGTATGGTGGCACACACCTGTAATCAAGTGTTAACACTTGAGAGGTGGAGGCAAGAAGATAAGGGATATGCTTGACTACAAAGGGAGTTTAAGGCCAGCCTGGACTAGAGACCCTATTTCAAGTAAAGGAAAAATATATGTATACTTTTATATAAATCTATGTGTATATATACGTGTAAACAAGGCCATAAAAGATAGGTAGCTTTGATCTGTTATGTTAAGGACCCCACACTGATTAGTGTATATGCATCTGATACATTTCTATATTATATATGCTCCATAAATATCCCTTCATGTGCTTCTTGGTAACTGCTAATCAAACCTGTTTATTTTTATGGAGAAGCTATAGAGAGCTCAGTCTAGATTTGATGACCTTAACCCAAACTTTTGGGCTCCTGGCCCAGTCTCCTTTGACTTCCCTTTGGTTTTGAGCTATACCTCTAGATCCCCTTTTAAAACTAGTCACCAGGTTTTGAAGGCAGAAGTGTCTTCTGGACACTACTTTCCTGTTGTGTTTTAGTGGCTTCTGATCTTGATGGTAAGTTCCACTCTCCAGTTTGATGTCATTAGGAGAACCACTGTCTCTTCGGTGTCTACATTGCTATGTCCCGTGTCTATATTGCTTTCCTGCTTTAGCACAGTTTTAACTGAGTAGTTGTCAGAACCATGACCAAATTGTCTTACAATGCATTAAAAAAACAAAAACCTACACATGTCTTTGATTGAGACGACTGAGAAATGAATCCTAACCATGCTATTTGGATAGATTCGCCTTGGCTAAGGAGTATTTGTATGGCTAACAGAAAGGGGACCAGCCTGGCCTGTTGTCACAGAAGGGTAACCTGCCGTTCTTGCCTACGTTCTGGGTGCTAGTAGCCCTTTTCTATACTGAGGAAATGAAGGTTTGAGAAAAGGAAAAAATGTTTCCCTCCTTCCCCACCTCACCTGGTACTAGGGATTTTACCAGGGCCTTGCATGTGCTGGGCAGTTGCTTTGCCACTGAGCTCCTCCTGCCCCGAAAATGATAAATCCTTTAGGACCTGTGAGTAAGGAGAGATTATGTTTCCCACAATAGTTAAAATTCCCCAATATTTTTAATGACTGTAAAGCCTGAGATAATTTTCAGAGGAAAAGTAAAACTGTATTTGTGCTATTTTTCTCCTTATTTTATTGTTTGAGATTTCATACATGCATATAGTGTATGTTGATCAAGTCCACTCCCTGAAGTCCATCTCCTGCCCCACACTATCCTCCCACTTTATGTGCTATACCTTTTTAGCCTATTTTAATCCACTTTGTGCTTTCAGTATGTGTGTGGGGTATGTATGGGCTGTGTGGGAGGGGTGTGTATGAGTGTATGAATGGGATGTGTGTATGAGTTGGGTGTATATGGAGATGAGTAGGGGTTTGCATATGGGGGGTGTGAGGTGTGTGTAGCTTCCTGTGTCTTGTGTCTCTGGAAACTGATCTTCCTACAGCAGCTATCAGGTGCCAGAGCTCCTCAGCTAGGGTTTTGGGACCTTGTGACCACCTCCCTATCCATGCTAGGGTTTTGTGTGGCTTGACTGATCCCACTACATTCACATGCTAGTGGGAAGGGAGTGGACAGCTGACTGGACCATCTCAGTCATCCTTCTCTTGGACAGCTCTATCTCTCACATTACTTTCTCCTCTCCTTTGCCCTATGATTAATAGGTTGGCACCGTAACGTGCCCTTTCTAGGGCTGTTGACGTCATTCTCTTCAGAGAGCTCTCTGCTTGGGCATCTCCTTTAGAAGAGAAATTCCTGTTTGGCATGTACTTGGATGCTTCTGTGCTGAGTCTCGCCAGATATTGTTTAGTCAACTGAAGTCTTAACTCTAAAGGTCATAGGTTGGAAACTGGCCAAGTTCTCAAGAAAGAGAAGAAAATATTTTCTCTGTGAGGTTATCCATACTGAGCAGTAGAACTCACTGCTCCCAGGTTCCCATAGGAACAGAGGGGCACAGTTGGCCACTTAAAACCTTAACTGTGTACGGTGAGAAAGAAACACAAAGGGGTTTTCTAGGTTCTCAGCTTTGGCTTCTCACAGATGTTTCCCCATTTCCCATCTGGCTGGGAATACCATAGAATGTAAAACATAGATTGGGTTTGATGGTGTGCATTCAAGAGGCCGAGGCAGGAAGATAGCAGATTCACAGGTCAGCCGGAGCTACATAGTGAGGCTTTGTCTCAAAGAAAGGGAAAAATAAATGCAGGAGAGACAGTAGAAAGGATAAAGCTAAAACAAAGTGCTGGCTGCAGTTCTCTTGGAGTCACTATCCTGGCCTGAGCCCACAGCATTCTGAAAGGCCCCTAATTCTCAGCAATCTGTATTATGTCTCCTATTTGTAAATGACGGCTTGCCACCTTTGCCTTGGGATGTACCTGAACCTAACAATTGCTATTTAACGAAATATCACTTTGCTGCTTGCTGCTTCTACAGGATAGGCCAGAAGCTCCAGGAACATCATCTCCCATGAGATCTGATTTCTTCTGTCTGCTCTCCTTTCTCCCTGTCCTCCTCCTTTACTGCCATCTCTTCAGGTCTTCCCATTGAGAGAGCCAACCTCTTCACACCCCTGTTGGTCCTCTGTTTCCCTGAAAACCTACACAAAGCAAAAGGGGTTTGTTTTATAGGCCAACCGTGAGAGGATAGGGCAAATTCTTTTTCCCCTTCAAAGCTCTATATTGAGATAAATCTGCTGGGTGCTTACTGTTCATGGTCAGCCCTATGGGGAATATATGGTAAAGAAAGGTGTCACAAGTCTCCCTAGGAATTGATAACCCAGGAGGAGAGAAAAGAAGTAAAGATAAAGGAGTTCCCAAGATGTGGAGACAAAATTTTTTTTAAAGATTTATTTATTTATGTCATGCAAGTACACATGACAGAAGAGAGCATCAGATCCCACTATAGTTGGTTGTGAGCCACCAGGTAGTTGTCTCTTTTTTGTTTGTTTGTTTGTTTGTTTGTTTGTTTTTCAAGACAAGGTTTTGCCTCTGCCTCCCGAATACTGGGATGAAAGGTATTTGCCACCACTGCCCAGTTGACAAAACACTTTGGAAAGAGGAATTTTTCTCCATTTGGGATAATCTCAATAGAGATTATGTTTGAGCTAGATTTTGACAAGTGGTGGACTTCAAGAGAAGGGCAGAAGGGGGCACCTTTGGAGTGCCTCCAGTTTCATTTCTCACTTTTCCTTGATGGATCCTACATCCACTCTGCCTCTAGTCTTTCAATTAAAAATTTTAACATTAAAATTTTAATACATAAAATTGTGTTTGAGCATTTTTCATTCATGTATGTCTGTGCGCCACATGCATTCCTGGTACCTCCAGAGGTCAGAAGAAGACATTGAATTCCCTGGAACTGGAGTTATAGACCATATTTGGAGCTGTCATGTGGGAATTAAACCTGGGTCCTTGGGAACAGCAGCAAGTGTTCTTAACCACTGAGCCATCTCCAGCCCCAGCTTTGCTGCAGTTTTGAATTGTTGACTTTGAGCTAAAGAAATAGTTTCGTATATGTTTGAAATGGTTCTGTGCCAGGATAGTAGGAGTCAGTAATTCTGATGGCCAGCTTACACATTTTGGTCTTAGAGCTTCCTGGCTGTGGGGTTCAGCCACCAAATTAAAGAGAAGGTAGCATGCCTATTGCTTCCCAGCTATAGCTTAGGTAGTTTTATCACTCTCTCAACTGTAGTTGAGAAGTAGCAGCTTTCCAGGGTAAAGACATTTACTTAGGACTGTGGGAAGTGGTGGGACTTGTGTTCTGCTGCTCTGTACTGCTCAAACAAACACTGACTGTTTTGCTTTGAATCTTAGGACTACGTTAGGACCCATCTAATTCAGTGTTTAGATGAAGGAGGCACGTCTCAACCAGGTCACCAGTTAGCTAGGAATTCACATTCCCAAGTCTCCTGCCTCTTGATCCAGTCTTATTACCCCAAACTTCAGGAATACACAGTTTAGCTCAACTTGACACCTTCCCAAGCCAAAATAAAACTGACCTTTAATGTTGTGATTTTTATTCCTGAAGAAAAAATATGGGGGCTGGGAGATTAGAACTTTAATAATGGCTTGTCAGAGGGCTAGAGAGGTGGCTTAGTGTTGAAGAGCACTGGCTGCTTTTACAGAGGACCTGGGATCAATTCCCAGCATCCACATGGTGGCTTATAACTTTCTACAATTCCAGCTTCAGGGGCTCTGACTACCTCTTCTGGCCTCCAAGGTGGGCAAAATTTTATTATATATATATATATATAATAAAATTTTAATTTTAAGATGGCTTATGAAGTAGGCTACCTAAAATAAGATTTTAATTTTAAAAAGTAGCTTGTAGAGTAGTTAGGCCGTTTCTGTTAGCAGAGTGGATTTCTATGAAGGTTAGAATTGTTTTCATATTAGGGATGGTGGCTAATTGCATTTTGTTATTTGTAAACTGGGAAAATAAAACACTTGGCTCAGTATTAAGATGAGACCTGAAAAGGCAGCCTAAGGTGGTCAGCTTTTGAACCCTTTAGCTCCTTTCCTAAGTCACCAAACTCTTATTTCCTCAGAAATCTGTTTGCAGAGATGGACATCTGTAGTTGGAGCCTTGTGCTACCTAAGCATTTTCCAAGCATTGGCTGTCACAAAGAATTTGAATGTCCTTCAAACAAAACCTTTGCTCTCTGCTGCTTGCTTTACCCTTATTATATGTTACTACATGTTACTAAACCTGTCTTATCTCTACTGACCCCTCTGAGTTAATAATGCATGATCTTAGTAACTGTGACTTAATGAGTCATAGTTTCTTCAAGAGTCAGTCTTCAGAGTCAATCCTGTTCTGGAGGTATCTCTTGGACACACCGAAGTTTAAGACTCGCTGCTTTCAAGTTCCTAAGTGAGAGTTTGAAGCCAGAGAGGGGAGGAAACTTGAGTTGTAGACAGGAAACAAACTGAAAGAAGAACAAATGTGGGTTGCTGGCTGAGGAGAAGTAGCTAGCCTTAGGTGTCATCAGCTTCCTGTGAACTGGAAGTCTTTCAGAGAGATCACCACTTGGGGATTGCTGAAGCATGGATGGTAGGGGTAGG